>NC_143163.1:5762575-6065606 GCF_047325235.1 Durio zibethinus
GTTTGATGTCACACCATGTTCAATTTACAAGTATAAATATGGATGGCATATACAAGAAAGTTAAATGCATAATTTCAGTGAACATAAAATGAAGGATGATTACATGGAAGGCATTTTAAAACAGAGAAAATTTATCAAACCTCTCTGGGTGAAGAAACTCCTTTGATTAGCCTATGCACAGCATACCTCAAAGATGGTGCACAGTTTTTCAAGCCATCATCCTTTTCAGCATCCACTTTAAATCCATCCTGATCAAGCAAGTCCTTATTCTCAAGCCTCTCATATACCTTCTGAATTTCTTCCAACTCTTCCACCAATTTTTCCACTGCTGCTTCTCTTACAGAAGCATCAGCCAGACATAAGTCATTAAAAACTCTATAATGGAACTCAGGCAGAGGCCGACCACTGCAGGTTGATAAGGGTGTTATACTTTTTTGTTTAGGATGCAAATCTTTATCTCGTAAAGCATGAAACCGCCTCTCCTTTTCTAGTGCTTTTCTCATCTTTTTTCTCTCCATGGGCATGGCGGATGCTGTATCCTTTAATTTCTTATCATTCCAAAGCATTGTAAACACATTATTGGCCGTACCAATAGAATGGAAGCTTCTTTTCTTGCCAGCCATTGAAACCCAAATTTCTACTGCTGATAAAACAACTTCCAGCCAAACAGAATATAGTATATACCCTTGAATCAAAACAGAATAATCTTTTATGAAATTAAAAAGGACTTTAAATTCATTGAAGTAATACTAATAAAAACTGTATCTAGACATTAAAATTAAGAAAAGCTACCTTAATTATTTCTAATACTTTTAATTTCAGGGTGTTGATGAAGAACCTGACGAAATAAAGCTAACAATAAGACGATGGTAACCCGTGATAGAATGGCCGCCGTCGAGCAAGCGAGAGGGTTTGCAAACTTGCATGGTGACTTTATATAGTTTTTGGATTTTGTAAAATCGCCTTTTTTTTTTTTTTTAATATTGGACGTCCTTAATTTTAGAGTTTTTTATTAAAAAAATTTGAAACCTTATTCTTTTAACAATAATGTGATACTTAATTCTTTTTTTATTATTATTATGAGATACCTATTCTTAATTTCTTTTATATATATTATTTCAAAAAAAATCTTGTATATATTAATAATAAAATCTTGAGTGTATCTTACGGTTGTTTAAGCTTGGTTGGGTCTTCTCATTTTCCTAGCCAAAAAATTTTGCCCTACTTATTTTTATTTATTAAAAATGTCTAAAACGTACCAAGGATACAAGGCATTCTCTTTAGATTTTGTGCAATGATAGTATTTTAAAATTAAAAGACATATTATTAAATTACTAATAATAAAATTTTTTTAACTCTATTAGTATAATTAATAAAGTAACAAATATCTTAATGTATATTTAAAAAATAAAAAAATTAATTTAAAAAATAAATAAAACATGTGTTGCTTTATTAACCTTGTAAAGTTAAAAAAAAAATCATTCTCAAATTAAAAGTAATATATCAATAAATTTTTATTCTCATTTAAGGCACTTATAAAATAAGTTCAAATTACTTTATTAAACTTGTAAAGTTAAAAAAAAATTTTCATTCTCAAATTAAAAATAATAGATGAATAAAATTTTATTCTCGTTTAAGTCACTTATAAAATAAGTGTAAAAAGATAATTTACTTTTCCTTCCTATGTTGATTTTTTAAGATGATTACTTATGGGAAGTTCTCACCCTTTATATTTGTGGTAAGAGTGGGCATAAGTGATAAAAAAATAAAGTTCGAATATTTTTCTAAATTAAAATTATGTTTAAATGCGTGAAAGATAAATATAATATATAAAAAGATAAAGTAAATGTGTTGAAAGGTAAAATAAATTATGTTGTAACATAAGTAAAATCGTATTGTGTTTGTGATCAAGGACGAAGTTAGTATTAGGATGAAGAGAGGTCGAAATAATGAATAATATTAATTTTAATTTTTTAAAAAATTTTAAAAAATTATACTATGAAACACAAATCGACTAGAAAAATAAAAATATTATTTAAATTACTCTTTTCATTTTTTCTTTATATTAAAATCATCAATTATTACATTAGTACTAAACTTTTTTACAATTTCTTTCTCAACGTAAACAACCAAAGAAATTCTCAAAAAATCATTGTCCATCTTACTTCAAAATCAACTTTTCATAATATTCATAATTGAAAAAACGCGTTGGGTAGATGTAATTGAAACTAAAAGAGTCAATATAAGAAAAATTATATACCTCTTACTTTTTACTTTTAACTAATCTTTTACAAGTTCAGAAAGTATTGATATTTTTCTTATATTAGAATGTTGACACATATCAACTTCATAATGTCTCAACTCATATGAAAGGCATTCATTTTTTTAGTGAGTAAAATCTTTTAGATAAAATTTGTTAACAAAGCTATAAATTTTTTCGACATCAAATAATTTGAAACTCTCTCGGATCTAATGATGAAGTAAAAGTAAGCAACTCAAAACATAGTCATTAAATCTATGATTCAATTCTTGCAATTGAGTATTTATTGTAACAAAAAGTATATCTACTCGATAATAATAATCCATTGTAACATCTTCTTTCTTGTTATGACCATGACCTACCATGTATGACACATTCACGTTTGGAATATCTAGCTCACAAGTTTCACAATATGACATCACATTATTCAATAATTCATTTCATCATCTTTTTTTGAACTTTTGAATCAATTCTTTGATTGTTGACACAAGATTTATAGCATTCAATATGCCTTAAGAACAACATTGCAAAGCTTGACAAAGATTGTTAGTAATTCTCATAATTTCCTTCATCAAATGTAAAATAAAAACAAATTCAAAAGATCTCAACTTATTACATGCAAAATGTACATTTCCTCGTTGAGAATAATTAAGTACAATATTTTATATATTTTCAAGAATAGTGCATGTTGCACGAAATATTTTTATTAAACTGATAATTGAATTCAAATGAAAACTCCATCAAGTATCACCTGGACGTTATAAAAGTGCGGAATTAGTTTATACCAATTTCAGTTTCTAACTCAACAATGAAATTAAGTGAGCAATTTTAATTGCTTAAGCTTTTTGTAATTCATCATAATGTTTGAACGAAACACAAACCACATTAACAATATCAACCAAGTCTTTAAAAAATTGATGCACTTCAACCACTTCTTTAGATGCTACAACCAATGCTAATTGAAGTTGATGAACAAAAAAATGAACATAATAAGCATATAGACACTACTTCAAAATCAGAGCTTACAAGCCATTTAACTTCCCACGTATATTACTCGCTCTATCATATCTATATCTTCGAAGATTTTGTATGTCAAAACTATGATAAGAAAGAACATTAAAAGTCTCATTTTTCAAAGTTAATGCTAAAATATCTTTAACATGTGCTAGATCAAAAAAATGTTCTTCACAAACTCTTCTTTATCAACAAATCTTAAAACAATTGTCATTTACTTCTTATTTTGACTCATTTTCGGCTTCATCATTAATAATGCAAAAGTTTCTATTACCAATTTCTTTACAAATTACATGACAAATTCTTTTAGTATTAATGTGCAAATTTTTTTTTTGTGTTGTTGAATAAGTATACGTGGCATTTTATGGAGCATTTTTCATAATATCTTTAACCTTTTTACCATAAGATGTCATCAGTTTACCAATTTAAGAAAGTTTTCACAATTTTTTTATTCTAAACTTTCATTATGACTTTTAAAGGCACAATCTTGATATGTCAACCATCGAACAACATCTATACTAATTTTCAAATGTAGATGATTAACTGTAATTTATTTTGTTGTTTGCCTATCAAGTGATACTCTAATATGTTGAGTTTGATTTATTAAATCTACACAAGCTCTTTATGCATTATTATATGATGAATTTAGACATTGTCTCATATGAGTTAAAAAAGCACAAATGCATCCTTTGTGTACCTTTTTTCAATTTTTAAAGCCATTATGACTAAATGCAGTTGATCCAAAATATCCATTTGGCTTGTTATTAAAGAGAAAACAAAGTAAACAAAATGCTACATCCTTAGAACGTAAATATTCTAACCAAGAAAATTGTTTGAACCATGATGTTTGAAAGTAACAAGGATGTTTTTTGAACTAAAAGCAAGATATTCTAAAAAATTAAGTTGATATGGTCTAGCCTTGATGTAAGCTCTCTGAATTCATCACGTAGACTAACCGGATACTCATATATTTGTTTATGCAATCTTGGATCATGTTTTAAATTAAACAAATCAATTGTCTCAACTTTAATTCTAGGAATTTTAGAAGCATTAATTTCATAGTTTGAAGTAGATGATGGTGGTGGCGGTAGTGCTTCATTTTGTGAGATAGAATTAGAAAGCGTAGCATTGGTTTCTAGAGCAAAACTTATATGAAAAATTTTTGGTGAAATTTATGGCATTCCTTTTTAAAAATGATTTAATAAAATTTTAATAAAAAATTCAAACCATATATAGATTGATAGAATTTAATATGAAGATTAATAATATGTAAAAAAATTATTAAAAAATTATTTATAATTCAAATTTAATCGATACTTATTTAATGATAAAAATTTTATCGATATTTTTAATAAAAATGTCTATATAAAAAAAATATAAATTTATTAAAATTTTTTTTTCAAATTTTACACACTTAATCTATGTAAAAAGATCTTTCAATATATCAATTTTGTTTTTTCAATTTTAGTTTTTATTGAATCATTTTTAGTAGGGAACTTCAAGAACTTCACATAAAAAACTTCATCTAAGTCTTTTCTTTGGTTTTTAGGCAAGAAAATGTTATCTCTAACTCTATATTTTAATTATTTTTCTTAAAAAAAAAAAAGGAATCCATTGTTTTTTTTACTTCAATAATAATATTCCTAAAAATTTGAATAAAATTACTAATTACTATATAAATATAATAGAATAAAAATTTTATATCTATTTATAAAAAAATAATATAATAAATCAATCCAAATAAATAAAAACACAAACATAATCTATTCCTACATATTAAAAGAGTCCCTATTAGAAAAAAATTAATGAAAAGGCTTGTTGGATATTTGTTGGGCGGACTAAACAAGTTACAAGCGGGATATTAAGACTTTTTGTTTGAGAAATGACTTAAACTAATTAATTAGTTTGTGTGAACTCAGGAGAAGTTGACGAATTGGATATTTGTTGAGCGGGCTAAACAAGAAACTGGATATTTATCTAGATATGAAAAGAGTCCTTGTAGGACTTTTTGTTTGACACCCAATAAAATTTAAATGATTAACAAATGAGTTAAAGTAATTGGTTGGTTTGTATGAATGTAATAAAAGATTAATGGAAAATCAATTGGGTATTTGTTGAGCCAATTAAACAAGTTACAAGCTAGATATTTATTAGATAATTAATTGACTTTGGGAAAAAATGTTTCAAATTTGGATTTTGCAAGACATGTTTATATTAAACCACGAGCTTTGCAACAAAGGTTTGTATATAATGTGTTAAGTGAAGATTGATTGTCCCAAATTTTTGATCTAGTGGCTAAAAGCATTAAGAATTTGATTTTGAATTTGACTTCTTTCATTTTTTTATTTATATTAAGATTTTATCTTTTTAATATAACAAAAAAAAATTAAGATTGATTTTTAATTTTATTCATCGGATTAGAATTATTTTTTAGTTATAAACTATAAAATAAAATAAAAATATTTATATAATTAGATAATTAGAAATAAATGAGTCTTTAAAGTGGAGTTTAGAATTTTTATTATGAGAATGGAGTTTGACATATGGGCTTTCTAAAAAAGATAAGAGTTGGATTTTCATTGGGTTTTATCATGTAAATTTCTTATTGTCCATTTTAGTTAATGTATTTGCTAATAGTTTTGAATTAAAATATTATTTTGTTCACAATATAAAATGTTAATGGTACGATTAAATAATTCTCCTTCAAGCCCTGCATCATCTTTTTATATTGTTTAATATTTCTTAAGCAACGTAACTGTACTAATAGTTGTGCTCTTTATGCATTATTTATTTGTGTTACTCTTCTTTAATTTAAATAACTATTTCTTTAATTTACTAATTGATAATCCATCATTAAAATATTTTCATTTATACGGGTATAAATTCTAGTATTAAATTAAAATAATCTAATATACTAATATAAACAAATAAAAAATTAATATATTAAATTAAAATAATATAATAAATTAATGTAAATATATATAAAAAAAAGATGCATATTAAATTAAAACAATCTAACAAATCAATATAATCTAATAAAAAATAAAAAAAACATATTTTACTATAGTTGTAAACTAATAAAAAAGAATAAAAAAACCTAATTTGATTATCTACTTATCTTCTCAAAAGTCAAGAGAGTATTTCAATTATTCAATATCAATCGTGATGAAAATTTTATTTTTATTCAAATAAAAAGATGATCAAATTGAGAATTGAATGAAAAAAATTTATTTTAATAAAAACTGTTAAGTGACGTCGACTAATTATGTTAATAAGGCGCACAGGCATGATAATAAAATAGTTGACTTAAATTTCAATTAGGTTTAAACAATAAAATAAGCTTCAATTTGACTTAAATTTTTAAATTGAATTACATAAATAAATAAATAAATAATAACTAATGAAGTAAAAAATATAATAAAATAATATAAAAAAAGTCAAATTTTCATAATTTATATACCGATTAAAGGGAACAAATTTTATGTGGAGTAAGGGTCAAATTTTAATAATATTTTATTATCTAAATTTTTTTGGGGACCATGGCACCTATCAGCCCCCCTTTGGTTTATCTCTGTTTGTAATTTATGAAATCCGTTTTGTATTTTTGAAACTCATATTTATAGATGAAAAATAAACAAAATTATAAAAAAATCCTAAGTTAACCATTGTCATTAACTCCTTTTTCATTGCATACTCAATAACGGGTGAAAACTGTTCCTTAATAAGTTGAATTTTTCTTGATTCCTTAATTTTAGCTTTTATCTTGATTTTTGTGTTAAATATTATTATAGTGCAAAACATACAACTGCTGATAACGGCCACTGCCACTTTATGTTGAATTTTTTCAAGTAAATACTAGTAGTCTCATTCGATTTGAATTCTTTAAGGCTTTCGTATATTGGGTTCAGCCTACATGATTACGTCGAACCCTTAATGCTTTGGACTTCTAACCTGAAGCATTACCTGTAATTGATTAATTATTAGTACTAACTAATTAATTTTAATCTAATTTAAGATTAATTACTTAAGCATAATTTGAAATTTGTGGGTAATTTCCTTAACCCAAATTCTATAAGTTATTTTAGGTGCCAACACCTTAACATTATGTGATTCCAAGACAAATTATAGTATCAAACAATGCTATGCAAAGAAAGAATCACAAGAGATTTTTTTTTTGCAGTTATTAATTTTCGATAAACGTTAACTATATTCTTTTCTAATGTTAAAAAATTTAGCGTTGTTTAGCGAATTCCACGTGCTTTGGGGTCCTTCCATATAGAGATAAAAATGTCCAAAGTCCAAGCTCAGTAGCCAGAAGACAGCATTCGAGACTCGCTCCTTTTTAAACTTTTATTGGTTTATTTATCGAAGCAACTTCCATATTTTTAAACCTTGCTTAGTAAATCTCAAAGGTGAAAAAGCTTGATATTTATTAACAGCCACATTGACCCTCCACCAAGTATTTTCGTGTCCCAGGATTGCCCTAAGAAAGCCAGAGGCTTGAAGTTGTCGTAGTTCTTTCTTGTACTTTTCCGCTCCGTTGCCTTCCCTCAAAGAGTTACAGAAACCTGATCCACCCCCGCCTATAGAATCTCAGCCCGGCAAAACTATTAATCGCACAAAGCATTGCATGTCGTATCATATATAGTATATGCGGCCAAAAATTGTACTAATAACCCAGAAGCAATACTAATTCAAGGAAACCTCGTTATTTTTCTAATTTTAGAACAATTTATATCATGTTGAAAGGTCTCTAAACTCAAATCCCTAAGGCATTCAACCTTCTTCAGTTAGATACAAAACTGCTAAACACCTTATGTATCATCAAACAAAAGGATCATCCTTAGTGGCGTTTAATACCACCCGAAAAAAAGAAACAACAATCACTGCCTCATCACTCACTTTTTAACCTCCTCGTATTCTGCTTCTTGAGCCTGATCACCACCTTGTGCACCTCCTGAAGAACCTCCTTGCACACCACCGGACCCACCAGAACCACCAGCCATGTGCTCCCCAATCTTTGAGACAGCTTTATTCGCTGCATCAATCTTGGCCTTGATCTCATCAACATTCTCTCCTTCCATTGACTTCCTCAAATCTGCAACAACATCCTCAATTTCTTTGGCAATTTCATTAGGAATTTTTTCCCTATACTCATTCAAGCTCTTCTCTACACTATAAATAGTGGTGTCTGCATTGTTTTTTATGTCAATTAGAGCTTTTCTTTGTTGATCCTTCTGGGCATGCAACTCAGCTTCCTTGACCATCTTCTCAATCTCATCATCTGAGAGACCACCAGATGAACGGATTGTGATCTGCTGTTCTTTTGCAGTGGCCTTATCCTTGGCAGAAACGGTGACAATACCATTGGCATCGATGTCAAATGTCACCTCAATCTGAGGCATGCCTCTAGGAGCAGGAGGGATGCCTACCAAGTCAAACTCACCCAAGAGCTTGTTGTCAGCAGCCATTTCACGCTCACCTTGAAGTACCTTGATACCTACTTGAGTCTGGTTATCAGCTGCAGTAGAGAACACCTGAAAATCAAGAAACCCCCATCAAACATGAAAAAAGATAAATTATATTCATAGAAAATATGATTCTTAGCAATTAGAGTATGCTTATATGCATGGATGAAATAAAACCACCAAACATGTTGTCAGCTTATTGTGTCCCAAGGAGTATCAAAGCTTATTCAATATTGAACATCTACTAAAGGAAAATGCAAACAATTTGCACCAAATACAAACCTGACTCTTCTTTGTTGGAATGGTTGTATTGCGGTTGATTAGCCTTGTGAATATACCACCTAGTGTCTCAATACCAAGCGACAAAGGAGTGACATCAAGCAGAAGCAACTCTTTAACATCCCCACGAAGTATACCACCCTGAATTGCTGCTCCCATAGCAACTGCCTCATCAGGATTCACTCCTTTGCTTGGACTTTTCCCAAAGATCCCTGAAACTACTTCTTGTACTTTAGGTACACGTGTCATCCCTCCAACAAGAAGAACCTCATCAACGTCTTTTGTAGAAATGCTAGCATCCTTCAAACAATTCTTACAAGGAGCCTTGGTCCTCTCAATCAAGTGATTTACCAAAGATTCAAACTTTGATCTGGTCAATGTGATATTCAAGTGTTTTGCTCCAGAAGCATCGGCTGTTATAAATGGCAGATTAATTTCAGTCTGCGATGTTGATGAAAGTTCGATTTTAGCCTTCTCAGCAGCTTCCCGAAGCCTCTGAAGTGCAAGCCTGTCCTTTGAAAGATCAATTCCCTCAGTTTTCTTGAATTCACTTACCAAGAAATCCAGCAAGGCATTGTCAAAATCCTCTCCTCCCAAGAAAGTATCACCATTTGTTGCTTTGACCTGGATATGATAGTCATCAGTATAATTGGCCTAACCATCCCTAAAACAAACACTCTTAGAATAGAAAAAGATGTGTACCTCAAAGACACCATTAGAAATCTCCAAAATTGAAATATCAAATGTGCCACCACCAAGATCAAAGACTGCAATGAGACCCTCTTTGTTGTTCATTCCATAAGAAAGGGCAGCGGCAGTAGGCTCATTAATTATTCTCTGTACATCAAGGCCCGCAATTCTACCAGCATCCTTAGTTGCTTGCCTCTGAGCATCATTGAAATAAGCTGGAACAGTGATAACTGCTTTGGAAACACCCTTTCCAAGGTAAGCCTCTGCAGTTTCCTTCATCTTGGTCAAAACAAAGGCCCCAATTTGGCTAGGAGAATATTGCTGCCCATTTGCTTCAACCCAAGCATCTCCATTGGGAGCCTTGACAATCTTGAAAGGAACCATTCCCATTTCTTTTTGTGTCTGGGGATCATCATATCGTCTGCCAATCAGTCGCTTTGTTCCAAAAAGCGTATTAGTTGGATTGGTCACAGCCTGACGTTTTGCAGGGGTACCCACAAGCAACTCCCCCTTCTGGTTGAAGGCAACAACAGATGGCGTGGTCCGCGCACCTTCAGAGTTCTCAATAACTTTGGGATTCTGACATCAGTAACAGACTCAATCAAAGGTAATCACAGCATAACCTTACCTTCCAAAGCCAACAACAAAATCGTTAAGAACATCCACACACTAGTCTAATTCTTACTTTTCCCTCCATGACAGCAACACAGGAGTTGGTTGTACCCAAATCAATACCAATGACATCATTTCCAGCAGGTTTTGAACTGCATTAAAGGAAATCAAGAAAGAGCAATCACATATTTACAAAAAATAAACAATAATAAGAATAACCCAAACCATGGTTACCTGAAAGCTCTAGAAAAACTTGTCCAATTAATTCCCGCTGAGGTCTTGCCATTACTAGTAAGCTGCACAACAACCAATTAAACATGAGGCACCATCCATTTCATTCACTGGGTATATCATTCAAATACTTAGCCAAAGAACCGAAATAACCAGTTTCACGTAACCAAATCTCAAGCAAAATTCAAGAAATCCCAGTAACTAAAGCTTAAACCAACTTGATCCAAAGAGACACTTGGCTAACAAGTTAAGAGAATTAAGCTATCAGAGACACAAAATCAATCAAACAAATATGTATATGGTCATAGATTAAGGGGCAATACTAACTATCTAAAGAGGCTAAATTATCAACTTATATATAATCGGTTCCAATTAAATTCCAAACAGATTAAGAACAGTACCATCCACCTGTAACTATATAAAGAGGCTAAATTATCAACTTATTTATATATAATCAGTTCCAATTAAACAAATAATATATGCAGAAGTTCAATTTAAATGAATGAAAAGAAAAACCCAAACATATCTAATTTTAGTAACCGAGAATATCTCTGTTTTCATGAACTTTCTCAACAACTAGAAGAAAACAGCAGGAAACAAATCACCAAAACTGAACATGAAAAGTTTTAAAGCTGGAAAGGCTAAATTATCAACTTATTTATATCTAATCGGTTCCAATTTAATGAATACAAAAAAAAACCCCAAACAGATCAAAAGATACGAGAATATCTAGATAAATTTCCGTTTTCCTGGACTTTCTCTAACAACCAAACAGAAGAAAACACCAGGAAGCACAGATCAATCAAACAAATCACTAAAACCGAACATGAAAAGTTTTAAAGTAGATATAAAAGTGTTAGAAACTTACGCATCTATGGGCGAAGAGAGAAGCAGATGCGACGTCACGTCGTCGAAATGAACGGAACAGAGCTGCCGTTGCCATCGGTAATAATTACAAAACACAGGGAGAATCTGAGGGTGGTCTGTGGGTTAATATAAAATGTGAGGAGAAGAGGTTTCTAGGGTTTAGGGTTTTGTTGAGTTTATTTTATGAAGGGGGGAAATAGGATTGTTGAGATTTTATGATAAGAGATAGAACGTTCTGGATTAACAACTGAACGGGCTCGACGGCCCGCTTTTTAGCCTTTCCTATCCCCACGGTTAGTGCTATGCTACGTTTATGAATCCAAATGTGATGCTCAGTATAAAGCCACATCATTTTCTAATATTTTTATCAAATTTGGTCTTACCAAATCTGAGAGACACGTCATTTTCTAATACTCTTACCAATTTTGGTTTTTATTAGGCTTGATTTCCAGAAATATGGTTACTGGTTTTTTTCTTTTTTAAATTGGGAAGACTAATTTTGAGTGTTGCCATAATATTACATAGGATAAGATTTGAATTTACACTTTAAAATTTAAATTATATATCTATTAAATATTATTTTATAAAAATCATCACATAAATAAAGCAAATTAAGCTCTAAACTTTATGAACTCAAATTTTTTACTTTTATTAGATGCATGATTTGTCGCAAAGTATTCATAATCTTAAGGGGTATCTGGTTGAAGAGAAATTAAAATTTTTTTAAAAAATATTATTATTGGGTATTCAAAATTCTTTGATTTGAGGTATTGATTTTTTAAAAAAATTTCAGATTTTAAACGATACCCAAAAATTTTAAAATTAAAAATCTAACCGTTTATGTGATATTTTAAAATTTTAAGAAAAATTTACTCTTGTCACACATTTATTTTGAATAAAAATTATTTTTTATTTTACTTTTTTAAAAATCAACATATAATAATGAAATTAAAATTTTTCTTTAACAAACGTCGCATTGAAAAAAAAATCATAAATATTGTATTTTTTGAAAGTTATTGGATAATATTTGAGTTTTTTTTTTTAATATTATATACTATATTTATAAGAAACAAAATGCAGTAATTATAATTTTTTATCTGAAAATTTTTTATTTTTCTACTCAAACATTATGTTTATAACTTTTAAAGCAAAATAATTGTAATTATTTATTGTATTTTGTGAATAAAAAATAATATTTGACTACTCGTAATTTTTTTTGTATTTTCTCATTTGAATATTACTTTTAAAAACTTTAAAACATAATAATTATATTTATTTATTGTGTTAACTAAAAATACAGTATTTGTTTCCTCTCGATTTTCCACGTGTCATTTTAGTTTTTCGAAGTAGTTGATATACAATTATGAGAATCTGCATCACTGGCACTGGCTCCTTCGTTGCATTAATGGGATCCAACACTATGAACTGAAGGGGACCAAATAAAATGTACAAAAAACAATTGGAAATGGGACCCATGCGATGGATCTAAAAAGTTTTTTAGTTATCTACTTGTAATATATACAGTGTTTGTAAAATGAATAATTACCGCGTTTTAATGAAAAATTATTTTTGGTTCAAAAAAAAGGTGGCCTAAGTGGGGCAACCACTGCTGGCAAGTGAAGCTCGCTTGAGGCCAGTCATCGACCGCTAGATCAGTTTTAATGTAGATAAACGCACTAATTATTTTTGTAATTTTTTTAAAATATGTAAAAAATTCAATTATTGTGTTTTTATTTTTAATAAATACAGCAATTGATCATTATAATTTATTTAAAATAATCAAATATTGTAATTTTTAAAAATAAACATAATAATTATTTATTGTAATTTTTTGAAATAATCAATTATTGAAGTTATTTGATCATAAATGTAATAATTACACATTATAATTTTATTAAAATAATCAATTATTATTTTATTTAAAAAAACGTAATAATTGTTCATTATAATTTTTTTAAATAATCAATTATTACCTTTTTAAAATATAAACACAATAATTATACATTATAATTATTTTAAATTAATTAATTAATGCATGTTTTAAGCTCAACGTAGTAATTTTTCATTGTAATCAATTACTACATGAAATTAACACAATAATTATTGACTATTTTTTTAATAATTAATTAATCAAATATTACATTTCAAACGATTTGAAATGTATTATTTGTTGATTATTTTATTTGATAAATTATTGTATTTATTTTGTAATGAAAGAGATTATAGTAAAAATATATGATTAAGTAATCTCATAAGTGTCTTATAAATATACCACCAAAATTTTCTTTCAAAAATACCGAAATAATAAATATCAATTTTAACCTTTAATAAATGATAAAAATAACCTTAGTAGTTTATACACTTCAAAACCACCTCATAAATATTAAAAATAGATTTTCGATAGTTATATTGTGTTTTTGAAAATCTATTTTGGAGAAAGCAATATAATTATTAAAAATGAATTATTAAGAATAAAATACAACTTTCGAAAATCAATTTTTGAGAATTTTTTAGGTTTCAAAAAATAAAATTTTGATAGCCATCCTGTATTTTTGGAAATTCATTTCCAAGAATACATAATTTTTTAAAATATATATTTAATTATAAACTCTTGATAAAAAGAAAAGCAGGATATCTAATCTTTGAACCACTAAAAAATGTTATTAGCAGATTGACAAATTCAACAGTTAGGACTGATGATTAGAAGATTAAATATTGTTGGACTTATTAGTCTGCTGACGACATTGGCAGCATCAATGTTCTATAGAGTGTTTAAACTTGGATTAGCATACATGTATAAACATGAGTGATTGATGTGCCTATTCTTACTTGATCATACACGTAAATAGAAGAGACGTGTTAGTTCTCAAGCATACATGAACATAAAAATGTTTTTGTCCTGACTTAGAAAACTAAGAACTTCATTTTGTTCATGCAAAACCAAAAAACTAGAAAACCAAAAAATAGTACTCTCGATATGCTAAAAGCTCAAGAGAAAGAATAAGTTTATGCCATACATGTTGAGAATATTGATTTCAGTTTCATTTGCCTGCATAATTAAGTAAATGAGTTCATAAGTGTATGATTAAAAATTTTCAGTGATTAAAAATGAAATCGAACTTTTTGAAAATAAATATCCGAGAAGATTGAAAGCTTTTTGGATATTCATTTTGAAGAAGACTCAAGACTTCTCAAAAATGGATATCCAAGAAGATTTAAAACTTATCAAGAATAAATATTCGAGAACCTTTTAGTTTGCTTGGAAATAAACATCCGAAAAATTTGAGGTTTCTCAAAAATAATTATCCGATAAACCTTTTTAAGAAACTCGACTTCAGAAAGTGAAAAGAGAAAAAAAAAAAAAAAGGTAGGAATGGATAGTAGAAAGTGAAAGATATAGTGTATTTAGTAAATATAGAAAATTAAGTTTTGAATTTGTGATGTATTTAGAAGTAAGATGTATATAGTAATAAATGAGGGGTAAATAGAATTCCCTAATCTCATATTCCCCCAACCAAATACAAGAATTTAAAAATAAAATGCTATAAAAAATCACATATTCCCTTTAAATCATACTTTCTCTCGAAATTTAAGATTTCATAATTCAAATGATCCATAAATGTTTTTCCTCATATAATAGCTAATACTTTTCAAAGTTAAAGTAAACTGCTGGCATGGCAATTTCTATGCCATCCAGTCTGTCTGCTCACAGGAAAATTTATTGGGTGTTTTTCCTTTGCATTCCATTTCTTAATTCCCTTTGTTTAGAGCTCTTATCAATAGTTGATGCTTTTTAGAGGAAGAAACAGACAATGGCTTCTAATCAACAGAACTAATAGAATATGGTGCTGAAAATGTGCTGTTTTCAAGAACTAAAAATATGCCTTGAAAGCTTCCTCTGAGCCTGAGCTATATGGTTTGGTAGTTGCCTTGGGCACACGACTCCTAATGGACCAGGTAAAACATGAAACTAGAGAAATAAACAATGTTCTATGTTACTATTAAGACATTTGAACAGGTAGTGGATGGTGATTAATCCACTTAATTATACTGAAACTGAACCCAGGATGGACGCCAACTACACCCTTTCATTTCGTTTTTAACACTTCTCAAGCAATTGTTAGTACATTGGGTTTCAAACTTCAAAAGTTGAAGTCAAATTCCTGCTTTCACAGGATAATACATTGAGAAGCCATCAAATATACAAAGGAGAACTTAAAAAGTAAGTCACAATTACCATCAAATTGAGATCGCAATAAAATTCAAAATGTGTGTTTTTGTTCAGTCTAACTTTAAAAGAATAACCTGTACAGTAAACCTTCAAAACAAAAATGATAAAATATACAACACAAAGGGCAAAGATTAAGATTCACCTCTAATGAAATATGACTAAGTGATGAACAGAGTATTCCCATTTTCACCCCAGCCAAATAATAATATTGACAAATGACAACTCTAAATGTGCATACAATGGTACACTACATGTGATTGATGAAGCAGCAAAAATCAATTAAGGTTAATTTAATGAAAATACTATGATAATGACTTTCTTTAACTCTGTCAAATCCTGAGGAAACCACCTCTCTCTTGAATTCCAATGGTTCTCTTGAGAAATGATCTTCTGTTATGAGACCAACTTTTTCTCAAAGACCTCCTCCTATGCCAGGCAGTCAATCGGGTATAAAGAGAAGGGAAAATAAAGCATAGCAACACTAGAAGCAGCATTGCTACACAGATAACCATGACATTGCGGAAACCATCTTTTAGTGCCGGGTCCTTTTGCACAGTCCATGGAACTCCACCCACATTCATACCAAACACTAAAATGTTCAACAAAAGGCAAAGAGTTCAGTGTTGCCACCTAAGATCTATAAATAAATCAGAGATCGTATAATAAGGGAAAGGTAGACAAAAATAAAAGTATTACCTCCAGTGATGACAGATAAAGGAAGGAATATTATAGAAAGGAAAGAGAGATAATAGAGTTTTCTGTTAATTTGCTCAGACTGCCAGCTATCCAAACCAGCCTGAATTGCAGTTACACGATTTGCTAAAAACCCTACATTCTCTTTCAGCCTCCTCAAGCGTCCAATCAGCTCTTCAAGGGAGTTAATGTCTTCACTAGCAAACCAATGTTTGGAAGAACATTTTTCCTTGACTCGGGGAAATACTTGCTCCCCATGGGCAATCACCTGCATTTTGGAGAAGAGACATAAGCACAACCTATCATTGCACACCCAATAAACCAAAACTCAAAATAAATGGGAGTTTCAACCAAATCACATCCCTGTGGATGACTCAGAAAATGTGTCAAGCACAGCCAATCATTGGATTTTCAATAACCCTCAAAAGTGAAATCCTTAATGGCTATGAAAAAACTAAAGCAATTTCAACCCAATAATATGTGGTTTGACAAGGAGATGACATCCATCACATCACCAGAAAGGGGTTAAACTTCCACGCTGAAGGGACCTCATTGAGCCCTGCCCAGCATGTCTTCGTGCCTTGCTGCTTTTTTAACTATGTCTCGTCAATGGATTCCTCAAAGGCAATACCTAAGTTAATGAATTGACCACCAAGCAACTTGTGTGTTTTCTGCACTCTTGGCAATTTAGAAAACCAGCATGAAAGGGAAAGTACCTGCAGGAGACGTTGCAAATTTAGGTGCATTTTGGGGAATCTTCTATCATCTAGCATCTCTTTCTTTAAAGCAAATCCACCTGAGATAAAGCAGATAATTACGACTTTATCTAATGATAACTTCATTACCAAAATAAAGCATGCAACGTTTAAAAGTTTGAAATATAAACTTAGGAATGAGCTAAGAAGGCACAAGAAAACAAAAATGAGAAATACCATGCTTCTCATATCTCAAGTGGAGAGCATATATACGGAAAAGCTTACTTGCCAATGCAATTATAAATAAGTACTAAATGCATTAATGCCTCTAAAGTCCTAACTTTTGCTCAAAGAGGTTACAGGAAGTTCCAAGGATGGTTTGAAGGAAAATGTAAATAAATGGTATTGATCCTAAGTATTCAGACAGTATAATGCCCTAAAGTTCATAGCAAAATGTTCACATTTACAGTTTAAATTGGATCTACGTTCACAATCTCATTTTGTGTCAATGAAAGTCTTAAAACCACTTATGCCCATATGAACTTGAAATATGGAATTCAAAACTGTTTCAGTCCGAAGGACGGAAAGCTATAAACTAATTTAACATACAAAGAATTAGGCAAGTGTTTATTCAGACGGGGTGAATAAATTCTGTTGCATGAAATGTACCTCTATCCAATTCAAGCTCTACCGAATCCAGCTCCATCTCAAGTTTAGTAACAACATCTTGAAGGTGATCCACATGCGTGTCAAGGATGTGAACTACAAGGTTGGAGACGGACTTAGGAACAGGATTATCAGCCTCCTCAGAGTGATTCATTGTCAACAAGAACTCGAGAACATGTTCTTTAATAACAATCCCACTTCCTTCCTTCCTCTCTCCTCTATAAGAAGATGGACTTTCAACACTAGGAATCTCTGAAAGAAGAGATTGACCGACTGGTGAGAAACCTAATCTGGGAACACGTCCCAAAGACACGGTAATCACTGAACTCTCAGTAACCCTTGCAGCTAGTCTAAATGTAAAGTTACTGGAGGGAGGGCCAGGTGAATTAACCCTAAAGACAAGCGCTCCATCAACATGTCCGCAAAATGGCCCATTGCTAACAAGTGAGAGAATGCCTTGAAGCTTTAAAGGTGGACAAAGAACATCTATAAGGTATTGTGCAGATTGAGAGAGTTTCTGTTTCCCTTTCGGAAGTTCTACATGGTACCAACAAAACTCCTTGCCACCACCTTCAGCAAGATCCCACTCCTTATTATAATAATTTCCAAGACCATCAAAAATATATGCTTTCTGTTTCACCATACCAGGAAAATGTGTTCTGTGAAGATGATTTTCCCCGATTGGAATATTACCAGAGTATACTCTAACCAATTCCTCCATATCTCCATCTCCAGCAGGTTCTTCCTGAGCTAAATCCATAACTTTTTATTCAACTACCTTTGACCAATAAAGTTAACAAAATACAATGAGTTTGATCAGATTGTACAACTCAGAAATTTCTAATTCTTCTATTCAATCCAATGGGGTTTCAGATTATTCAAAGAAAAGCTGCTCCTTGAAGCTAAACTGTAAAATTTCAACAGCAACATCACATCTTTTATCAATCCAAATTCAATTATATACATGAAAAGGGGTGATAAAATGAATGGCTTCAAAAACAAAGCAGAAGCCACTCTTGAGATCCAATAGATACACACCGAGATCAGGATTATTCAACAAAACTTGCAACAAAACCAATTGGCGTTCTCCTGCAAGCCCAAAAAATCTGAATTTTACCATTTACAAATCCCATTAACACAATATCATGCAATTTTGAAACATTTCCATTGCCAGAAACTCCAAGATAATTTGCTTACCTCAATAAAAGAATCTTGAAAATGAGGAATATCTTGGCATAAACAAGAAAACCCAGATCAGAATAACCAACGGCGGTTGAAACCTACCCATAAAAACATCAAGAAAAAGATCCAAAAGTCTTCTGTGTGGCTTTATTCAAAGTAGTTTAACAACAACCAGACATAACACGATATTGAATAATTCCAATTAAGAATATTTTGGAAAAAAGGAAACTGCGGGAGAAATCAAGTAGATTACAGTATTCGATTAAAGGAAAAGGTAGACGTGCGTTGTTGTGGTAGTAGTTTCTCAGAAGCTTCCTATTTACAATAATCAAACTCCCACCAAATTTTAAAAATTTTTTTAAAAAAGGTCAACCAATACTAATCACGTTATTGGCTCAGTCATCCTTACTACTTCAAGACGTAGTACGAAAATAATAAAAAATAAAAAATATATTTTTTGTTTAATATATAAATATACATAAAGGCCATTGAATGAATTTTAGCTTTTATTATTCTAGTTTTAGGTGTGCAGTCGATTTGATTTTGACCTGAAAGTTGATTGTGTGAATGAAACCTTAAGATTATTGGCCGAAAAGAAAACCCACCAGATTTGGTAGAAACTGAAAGATTGTACTGAATTGTTTGTGGAGTTTCGGATGTCTTATGTGCCTTTCTATTTGTATTTCCATTTTTCTTTTTTGGTCTAAATTTGCCTTTCTTTTTTTTGGTAGAAGAGAGAACAGGTAAATCATATTATCATATCCATTAAGTATAGAAAAGTACAACTGCTAGAGACTGTAGTTTGTCAACGTATTTGAATGGATCAGATCAGTTAACGGTATCTGCTGCTCGCTACGACAGGACAGCGTTGATCTCCGTCAACCATTTGGCTTCCAGATTCTATACTTTCTGAGTCTTTTGACCCTTCCAAGTCAAAACAACCCAAACCCTTTTTTTTTTTTTTTTTTTTCCTTTTAAGCATAACTGTTTAATATGAAGTCTTTTCTTAAAGAAGCTAATCATTGGTGGAAAGCATGGTGGGGATGATTTTTAACGGGATAAACAAATAAATAAATGTGAAACTCTTTATTGGTTTTTTAAAATCGATTTAAAACCATTTATTTAATCCTCAAACCTTTGATTCTAACTACGTATTTGCTTAAGTGATCGGATTATTTACAACTGATGCAGTCATTCTTTTTCTAATTGTGAATTGCTTTTTATTGAGTTGTAAGGGTTTTAAAGTTTTATACAATATATTTTGGATGAATTGATTAAGAGGTTTATCTACGTATTAAAAATTATTTTCTTATTATCTTTTAATAAATTTTAATTCAAAGTAGTTAATATAAGAGCAAATTCTCTTATTACTTAAACCAATATTTATGGTACTAATTATGAATAGTTGTATCTTATTTTAGTTGAATAATTTTGATCAAAGGGTAAAAAACCCCCCTCAAACAAAAAAAATAATAATCATTTAACTTCTGAATGTTTTATTGTACTTAATCAAGTCTTAATTTTTTTATTTTGGATAAGTTGAACACTTAAACATTTATATTCATCTAATTAATCCCTTAAATATCTTTTTTTATCTCAATTGAGACCTCAATAAAATGAAAATGGGTGTTGATGATTAATTAATTTTTATCTAATAAAAGTTCAATTGATGAAAATAAATATTTGAAAACTTAATTAATTGCAATAAAATAATAAAAATTTAGATAATTATTGAATTTTTATTTAAAAACTTTTTTATCCCTTAGCCAACAATTTTATATCTCTTTATTTTATAACTTTAGATACTACGGGCGTTGGTTACTTGGCGGTTCTCACAAGATTGGAGTGATCAATGATAAAAGAAACTAATCCAAGGAACTCAACGAGAAGCCTAATAACATATGGGTCAGTTCATAGATCAAGCCCAATAGGATATTATGGTCCTATGCAACATGATAGGCTTAAGCCGAGCCCAAGCTTGTTTTCGTGACCCCATTCATGCAATGTATAAATATTGAACCAGGCCAAAAGTTTTAGTAGACTTTGAGTGCATGTCAAAGTCCGTATGATGGGCCAACTTGGGATGGGATTCCTGGCCTGGCTCATGCTTGAAGACGCAGTCACGACTCACGAGCGTATCACGTTGAATTAGTACATATTATTTACATCAAGTAGATAACAATAGTTGATGAAATACAAAAATAATATATTGGAAAATAGAAAAAAAAGTTATTTCTAGAATCATGAAAGTAGGTTAATGGGTTTTTTACGTTTGTTTTTCTTTTGTTTTTAATGGAAGGAATTTAAAATAATGTGTTGCCGCAAGACCAAAGTTGAAAGAGATGTAATGTAAGAGGCATCGCCAAAGTTGATCCATCAATATCATACAGGAGCTTGAAGAATGTATGAATCTAGTATCCATACTATTATTATAACTCTTGATTGAACTAATACTGTCACTAATTAGGTAACTATAAATATCTTTTTTTTTTTTTTTAGATAAGTGAATTTTGATTGATTCTAAAATTTGATTGTACATTCTATCTTGTTTGCGTCTATTTGAATATTTTAATCAGATTTATTTCACGTTTAAATTTAAATAAATTTTGTTTTAAGATCAATTATTCTTAAGCAATTAAAGCTCAATCTAATTCGAACTTCGGCCAATGTCATAAGAATTTCAAAGCCTAATAAAGTTCAAGTTTTATTTTTTGAGCTCAAATTCAATTTTAAAAGCTCAATTTTAATTTATTGAAAATTAATTACTTTAATTAATTGAAAGAATTACAAAAAAATAAAAATAAAAAAGACAGAAGCTTGTCTGCCATGGAACTACCTTTACCAAATCCACTTTTCCCCCCGATTTATCCCCTCATTTTCAACTTTGAAATTTTCACCTTCAATTTTAACTCACTGACTTTAAACACAAATTTATCAAACAACCAATTATCCCAAAACAAGCTCTCACCCCAAGAGTAGCACACTCGTCTGCCCCATGCCAGCAACCCTCTAAAAAACGAGTTTTTAGATTTTTTTTCTACCAAAATTTGAATCCTATACGGGGTGCTACAAGAATGAAAAAGAGAGAGCAAAGGAGGAGACACACAGTGAGGGGAGATCAACACGAGGGAGAAACAAATTTTTTTGGAGTCCAAAAAGCCTTTCCCCAAGCCTTGACTAGAGCCCTTCCATCACCTACAACACCAACTGTTACACCACCAGAGCCCTCCAAACAAAACCTCAATACAGAACCAAATCTCCACCACCTCTGCCCCTTCCAAAGCACCTAAACTAACCATCACAGCCCTATCTCTTACAATCTCTAGCACTCAAATTTCCCCAACAATCAAAATCGAACACCTAAAACAAGCCTAATTGAAATTTTTTACATTTAGAGATGTAAATGATATATTGATACTCATAAAGTACGAAAATTCAATTTAAATAAAGTTCGAATTTAACTCAGTTATTATCGAATCAAACTTGAGTAGTTCGATTGAAATATTTATCGAACGAGTCAAGTTCGAGCATTCTTATAATCGAATTGAGCAACTCATGAGCTTAATGAAATTTTTATATTTTAATATATTTTAATTATTTTCATTGAAAAAATATATCGAACTCGAATTTGAACTCAAGTACAAATAATTGAATTTTCATCGAATACAAGAATCAAATTTATTTTTATATGTTAATTAAGCCCAATCAAGCTCAATCGAGCAAGCTTGAGTAACTCGATTTCTCTTTCGAGTTGAGTTTGAACTAAAAAAAAAAATGTGATTGAGTTCAAGTCAAATTTTAAGCTTCAAATTTAAAGTTAAACTCGAGCTTGAGCTTAATAATATATCTAACTCAAATTCGATCGATTACACTCTTATCTATAACCACAAAAACTCAAACAAAAAAATTGACTAAGCCAAGACAAACCTTAAGCCCAAAAAAAAAAAAGGGTAACCAAAACATAACGCAAAAAGAATCACATCCCCTTTGAAGAATAGCAAAAAACATTACAAACGTCAAGATTAGAGCTTTTGCTTTAAGGGGTTCTAAGAAGTTTTTACAAACGTCAAGATTAGAGCTTTTGCTTTAAGGGGGTTCTAAGAAGTTTTAGGCTAGGATTTTTTGGGTATAGGTAGTCTATAACAAGGTAAAAAACATAGTCTAAAATAGAGGTAAACGGAGCAGCGAAATGAAGTGTTTTAAGGTGTGAAGTCATGACCTTCGTCTTAGATTTAAGGAAGTCTAGTGGCTTTTAGAAAAATCTAATTAAGTAGGGTGAAAGAGGGGTCAAAAGGATAATTTTGTATTTTTAAGGAATATGTTGACACCAACAAGAGATGATTGGCAGCCAACCGTAGGTATCTAGAAAAAAGGAAGGCTTTTTTTTAAAAAAAATTAAGAGAAAATTGATAATTTTTTAAAGAAAGGTTTAGAATGGTTAAAAAAAATGATTTTTTTAGTTAAAAAAAGTAAAAAAAACAATGCGTTTTAGAGGTTGGAGACCCGTGCGTCAACCTGATTTGGATTCGAAACCCATGCGACCTATCCAATTTGCCTAAATTGAGGCAAACCCACTTAGATAAATTTAAATCAGTTTGAACTACCCAAACCACTAATAAACTAATTTAAACCGTGAAAAATCACCTTTGAAACGCGCTGAACAACCTCTTAGATTGTTAATCGACGTTGATCGGCTCATTTTGGGTTTTTTTTTAATTAATTAATTTATTAATGCATGTTTATTTTCTAAATCCCTAAAATAAACATTTAAAAAAAATAAAAAAATAGTTTTAAAAAGTTTTAAATTAAAGAATTACCTAACTCTTAACAAGTGTTTATATACATGACAAAAAATTAAAATAAAAATAACAACGAAAAATTTTTCAATGATGTGATATTAAGAAATTTCAAGTAGTGATTTTTTAAAATTTATAGGTGATAGTATTTTTTTTAAAACACTACTAAAGTAATAGAATATTTAGAAAAATATTCAATACAAATATTTTTATTTACTTATTTTTCTAAAAAATAATAATAATATAATAATATAATAAAAAAATAAAAAATGATGATGAAAGGAAATTCTAATTTTTTGGTGACAAAGTTATACATAATAATGTATGAATATTATTTACATTTATTAATTTTATTTTAAAAACAAAGAAAGGGGAAGAAACGAAAATGAAAATTTTTTAGGATGAGATTCTTAGGAAGTCTGGATAATAATTTCACAAAAAATCTCTATGTGATAAAATTTTTTTAAAATATTGTCAAAGTATTGAAATATTTAGAATAATTTTTAATATTATTTATTTATTATTATTATTATTACATTTTCTTTATAAAAATAAAAATTAAATTTTATAAAAGATGAAAATAAAAACATTGTTTTAAATTAAATTATGAATATCATATTTTATTATATGTATTATAAATATTGATTTTGAAAATAAATATGCACCATCGAAAATGAGATTTTTGAGAAGTCTAGGTAATGATTCTTTAAAAGATCTCTAAGTGAAAATTTTCTCCTAATATTATTAACTTATCGAAATATTTTGAGAATTTTTCAAAAATAAGGTTTCAATATATTTTTTAAATAAAATTAAAAAAACATTTTTTAAAAAAAGAAAAAAAAAGAAAATTTCGTAAAAAAAAAAGGAAATGAAAAAGAATCAAAATTATGATAAAATAAAAAAATTAAAGAATTTTTTCAAAATATCAAAAGTAGCAGCACTTTTATCAAAATTAAGGGATAATATGTGATTAATTAGTATCATTTTTAAAATGAGTATTATGAGAATACTAATTATTTTTTACGTGTAACCGTATTTTCGAACCAGATTATATTTTTTATATATAAAAAATGGTCTTTTTAATAGGTTTTAGTTAACTTTAAGATTTTATTAAGAGATAAACTTTTTATATGCCTAATCACATCTCACTAAAAAATATTGATAGTGACTACATTGATTTTGATTTGATTTTTAAAATTTTCGTTTAGCAGTTCTCAAAACTGTTATAATAATAAAATTAATTTAACTGAAGGTATTTATTAAAAATTAATAAAATTATAGTTACATATGTGTTTTTATTTTTTAAAAAAGTACTCACATAAAAAATTATCCATATTTTTTGGTTAAAAGGTTAAATTTTTTTTTAAAGTATAATTCAATAATTATTTAAATTCTTAACATTTAATTGCAATCAATCAAATTTTTAATTTTTTATTTTGACTCGATTGAATCCGTAAATGAAAGAAATCTAGTCATGTAACAAAATTTAATCAATTAATTCTTGAACCATAGTCAATTAAATCCTTATAAGGATCTTAGAGAAAGAGAGAGGGATAGAGGAAATAGAGAAAAAAAAAAGAAAAATTTATTTTATTTAATTTTTACATATATTAATTAACTCACATGATAAACTTTCACATAAAATTTTATTTTAATTAATAAAAAAATTAATGATTTTAACTTTTTTATCCAAATAAGGTTAATTAAATATAAATAAATAGTGAAAGGATTAATTGATTACAACTAAAAAAGACTTTAAATAATTTTTTAATTATAATTCAAGGACTTTTTATATCTTTTAATATATTTTTTATGTATGTAGAATTCACTTAGCTATAGGATGAGATAGTTTCTCATCACGTTACAGTTACATTTTATAATAAAATCTTTAAAAATTTAATCATAAAATAACATAACAGCGCAATGAAAGTCTTTCCCACCGTACTTTCAGATAAATCAATTGTTAATGGCAAGAGATTTCTCCCCAAATTTGATTTGAATTATAGAAATGCTTTGAAAATATATAATTGGTGTAATCTTTAGTTGAGCTTAGTAAACGTATAACACTCGTAAAATATGCGTAACGATTATTCAAATAGAGAAAAAAAGAAAGCTTTCGACTTACATGTAAACAAAAAAAATCAAATCAAATGCTCACAATATCTTTTGAAAATCAAAATATAGTCCTAATAATTATCGTATGAAAAGGGCTTTGGATTCGATTATCATTTATCTAGAAGGAATAACTTCTACGCAACGTCGAAGAAGTTTAGTTAGTGGTACAGTATGGGCATGCTGGAAGAAGAGATGGGAATTCGAACCAATAACCGCAAGCTTATCGGTTGACTTTGTGACTCGTGACTTTCACGTTCAAATGTCGACTTTGTATTTAGAAAAATGATGGGAAATATGAGTGGATCCCAAAGGTTTCGGATAATTGGACAAAAAAAAAAAAAAAAACAGCTGTACCGCGTGATATTTGAGAATGATACCACCACTGAAGTTTGAATGTATATAGACATATAATATTTAGTCCATGGAATCTGCTGCCACTTGATTCTGTCTTTCAATCAGACCCAAAAGGCCAAAGGAATCCTTATCATAATTTCTTAATTAAAAATGTAATTATTCCGTGACATCGCTAGCCTTTTGCTTGTTTTCTTTTTTCGTTGTTTGCCATCAGTAAAGATTCTTGGATTCTATCGCATCGATTAATTGCATTGCCAAGTGCATTTATACATATCACGCGGTATAGTTTTTCTCCATTACCTTTTCATTTATGATTGAAGAGAGAGTGTTCCTTGGACAGTTGGATTTTAGAATAATCAATTGTTTTAATGTAAAAATAAAAAAAAATTTATTATCACTGCCTCCATTCAACAAATCTTTTGATTTTTTTAATTATTTGTGGTTCTAATTATAACCTAGCTTGCTTTCTATCTGCTATCATATTGCCAGACTTGCTTTACCTAATAGTTTGTGTATAAAAATTAATACATGTCAAACTTCGTTAGATTTTATAATAAAATATACGAGTAATATATATACAGTCAATGAAATTAAGATCTTTTGATTGCGCAAGAAAAATTTTATTTTGAAACACGAGAAGTCAATTGACTAGATACATTAAGGATCGAATAAATTTCATTATAGGTGATTGATCTTATATAGGATGATTATGGATTTGATATAGTTAATAAAATTTAATAATTTATTGGTATAAATTAAAATTTAATAATTTAGATGGAATTTTGAGCAAAGTTCAGTGATGGATAGCGAAATTCTCTGAAACAAACATTATTCAATGTGTTTGAAGGTGAAATTTTTTATATAAACTAATTTAAATTTGAGCTATAGTAATGTTGTCATTGCAATAAGTAATTTTCAAAAAGTTGAAAACAAACAAAGATAGAAATGAAAGACAAGCGGGGCAGCCCCCAAGGCATCTTTCCTTGGTTTATGGTCATTCCAGTCAATGTTTTGCTGCTATCAGCTGTTGCTTGCTCTTGAATGTGCTGCGGATTGAAGGAATAATATCGATATATACCACTTGTTTGCCTTAAATTATTACCACCAATTATACACAAAATGGAGTCGTGTTTGAATTATTATCACTAATATACAATCAATAAAGTCATAATCCAATTAGAAGAACCGATATATATATATATATAAATTATTAAATATATTGATTATAAAGTTTTTTTAACTGAAAAAGATTAATTTAAAAAAAATGAGACACATGTCACTATTTTAATTTCATGGTGGTATTTTTTAACTTTATTAATAGATTAATATAATGATACATGTCTCATTTTTTTAATTAATTTTTTTTTATTTTTTTAAAAAACATATATCATTTTATTAATTTCGCTTATAAAATTAAAAAATTATATTGATAATATATTTGATAATTTTTTTTATATATAATATATATGGAAGCCCTAAAAAATTCATATCTTTACTTATAAATAGGATAAATTACAAACAAATTTATGATTTTTATAAGGTACATATTTAGTTTACACATATCAATGTAAAGGATAATAACTTCTTCCATCCTCAACGCCGCTAATTAAGATTGTTGATAATTTGTCTTTGTCTAACAAGTAAACTTACTAATGAAAATTGATTACTACTTATTAAACAACAATGTGGTCATGAATCATGATTCTATAATGTCTAAATTTTTTTTAATTAAAAATTTTTTTAATTCAATTGATTCAAGTAATTATTTTAACGTAATCTTAAATTATGATTTTATATTATATAATACTTTTTTTTAATTCAAAAAATTTAATTCAATTGATTTGTATAATTATTTTTTTAAAAATTAATATTCAATTGATTTAAAATTTAAATTTTGATACCTATATAAATTCTTTTTTATAAAAAACAAAAAAAAAATCATGATCCTACTATTTTCAAGGTAATAAATTTGATAGCAGAAGTCAACTTCATTATTAAAGACTTGGACTAGAAACAATACTTAAGAGCAGACAAAATAGAAAACCTTTTGCTACCACTAACGGTGAAATGGGTTGGACATGGACATAAAGCATGAACTATGGAACTCCAAATTTTGTCATGAAGCCTCTAGGCTAAAGAAAGTTCAGATTGCAATTTGTTTCTAGTGTTTCTATGGCAATTCAAAGGATCTTGATATTGATTTCCAAACAAAGTTAAAACGTAATATTAAATCTTAGCCCTTCAAATCTTATTACCCTTTTCTCTTATTTCTTTTCCCTTATTTTTTTTCTTTTCCCTTATATTGATTGACTATCCTAATTGAGTTTATAGTTGATGAATTTATTTTTTTTTTGTTATATTTGAGGCTTCATAATAATTTAAACTCTTATCATTGAAACTAAAATGAAAAAAAAAAAAAGATAAATAATTTATTAATTTAATGATTAAGTTATAAATTAAAAGTTTATTATAAATTTTAAGAATTGAATTAACAAAATTTTCGATTTCACATCTTTTTATCTTTGCTACCAAACAAAACAAAAATCCAACGCTCGATTAATAGATGGGGCTCTCTTTTTATTCTATTAATAGATTAATAGACGGGGCTGTTGCCTATCGCCAATGAACTTAAATCAAATACCTTACATCACTTTAGACTCTCATTGGTCATAAAAAAAACCAAAAATCTATTCATACTATTTCTCTTGGACCATTCTCGTGGAAAATCCATTCTGTCATATGCAATAAATAGCTTCCTAGCTTCTAAGTTCTTCACTCAACCTATCTCCCAACCACCAACTTACACCAATTCACCATGGGATCTCTAGAGGTGCAAGCGCCCCCTAATCCCACCACCTTAGACCCTGAAAAACATGTCATCAACGGTGAAAACGCCGACGACGATGAGCTTTCCCCTATAGAAGAAGTCCGGCTAACCGTTACCAACACTGATGATCCGTCCCTCCCAGTATGGACCTTCAGAATGTGGTTTTTGGGGCTGTTATCATGTGCTCTCCTCTCTTTTCTAAACCAATTCTTTGCCTACAGGACAGAGCCACTTATCATAACCCAAATCACAGTCCAAGTAGCCACACTTCCTATAGGCCAGTTCATGGCTGCGGTGCTTCCCAGGACACAGTTCAAGCTGCCTGGTCTAGGGTCCAGAAAGTTTTCTTTGAATCCGGGTCCTTTCAACATGAAGGAACATGTACTTATTTCTATCTTCGCAAATGCTGGAAGTGCATTTGGGAGTGGCTCTGCCTATGCAGTTGGTATTGTTACTATCATTAAAGCATTTTATGGTCGGAGTATATCATTCTTGGCTGGTTGGCTGCTTATCGTCACCACTCAGGTAATCAATCCTCAAAATACTTTAAAATCTGTTTGGGTGAAGTTTCTTTTTAAAGTTTTTCTTATTTCTAAGAGAAAGCCTTAAAAACAATTTATGTATATTTTAAGTATGAGAGCAGAACAAGAAGTACAAAGTAAAAATTCGAGGACCTTTCCCCGTCTTGTAATATCACACGGCAATGGCCGACATGCATATGATTTGGCATTTGGCACACACACTTTTTTTTTTCATTTTATCACCCAATAATTGAGAATCAGAATGATTATCTTTCCCAAGTTCAAGGTACCCCAATTTTTCATTTTGATTGTCTTTTTATCTCCTCCTCCTCTAATAATTTAAAAGAAATGATACAATACCTTATAAAATAAGATATAGTACATTGTATATATATTCAGTCACTAATTTATTATGCCGTATGTTGTTACCGTTCACATGTTCGATAAATAGAATCCCGTCAGGCTTTAGCCCTTCTCTCTCTAGTCTCAATTATTCCAATCTCCGCCGTGAGATCTATGGAAATACAAGCCCCTCATTCCAGCGCCAAACCTTCAGACCCTGAAAAACATGTAGCCAACGGAAGAAACTACGACGACGAGGATATCTCCCCTATAGAAGAAGTCAGACTGACGGTGACCAACACCGACGACCCGACCCTGCCAGTATGGACCTTCCGTATGTGGTTCTTGGGCCTGTTATCATGCGCCCTTCTCTCTTTTCTCAACCAATTCTTCTCTTACAGGACAGAGCCTCTTATCATAACCCAAATCACAGTCCAAGTGGCCACACTTCCCATCGGCCACTTCATGGCTTCTGTTTTGCCTAAGACCCAGTTCGCGATTCCTGGGTTTGGGTCTAAACGATTTTCTTTAAACCCTGGTGCATTTAACATGAAAGAGCATGTTCTCATTTGCATCTTTGCAAACGCTGGAAGTGCTTTTGGAAGTGGTTCTGCTTATGCGGTTGGTATAGTTAATATTATCAAAGCCTTTTACGGTAGGAGCATATCGTTCTTGGCCAGTTGGCTTCTCATTATCACCACTCAGGTAATTAAAATAAAGTTAACTAGTTTCTAATTTGTTGGAGAAAAAAGTTAAAATTTGATTCTTCTGTTTACTTTTAATGGTTTCAATTGCAAGAAAAGTGATTCCAATTTCCAAGTCTCTGGCGAAAAAAGTTACTACACTTTGTAATTACTATTAGTTGATGGTTAGATTGTTGTTGCTTGGCTTGTTAATTATTAATTAAGCTAGATAATAATCGGGATATTGGATATATCATTGATCAAAAGAAAGATATTTCTTTAGCTGTAAGTCTATAACTGAAATGATTGTTTATTACTTGTGCCACTGTTAGTGGTAGTGCTAATGTCAATCTCCTACCAGGAAAGAAAGTGATATGTCAATCTTTGGTTTTGGGTGCAGGTGTTGGGATATGGTTGGGCTGGGCTGCTGAGAAAATATGTGGTGGAGCCGGCTCACATGTGGTGGCCTGGCACCTTGGTGCAAGTCTCACTTTTCAGGTAACTTTTTAAATTCTCATCCTCTTGGCATCGGAAACTCACTGTGTCACTTTCTTTTTTTTTTTGTAATTTGAGGTAAGAAATTTAAAACAGATTCTGAGTTGGTTAATTTCGCACCAAATCTGGTTCTTCCCATATAAAATGAGTTTAACTTTAATGTCTTCCAACTGTTATCTGATTATGACTCACTCACGTCATTTATTCTTCCTTTCACATATTAAAGTTTTGGGTCAGTTGGAATCAAACAATATTTTTGCAAATACCATATATTCGTAAAATAATAGCACCATAGTTAATGTCTTGTCCTCTGTCTTTTGAAGACAGAACTTGAACCCTGGTTTTGAAAATAAAACCAAATATTATAGATATATAATCCGTAGATAAGTGCAGAATACAGGGCCAGAGGCCAAAATATTCGTGGGGAATCCCAATTGAGTAAGGTCCAATACTCGAGGCATTTTCCAATAGTATCACCCTTTAGTGTCCGCTTGCCTGCCTTTGTCCTTTTGTTTCATGTGGTGTGCAAATCAACCAGAGAACATAGCACCACAAGAAAGAAAAAACTGAGGATATGAACAGGATGGGGGCCTTTATTTTGTTTGGTTTAATCTGAATTATTGGACTAGTAATATAAAAGAGTTTTGTGTCATTATTTAACAGACAATAGTAGCACGTCGGAGTTGGTCATGGGTCAAAGTCACACGCATTTCACTAAAGATGGGCTCTCTTGTGGTGCCTAATCGTAAGCTGGTTCGTGGTTAACATATCAAACCATTGCTCAAAACGAAAGCAAAAGCACACAGAAACAAAAAAGAAACAAAACAAAAAAAAGGATCTCCTCACACTAGCTGCCGGGTTGAGTCAACCGTTACAACTGAGCCAGCGCATTTGTTTAATTTCTCCATTCAAACCACATGAATGGAAGGAAAAAATAATTGAAAAAGTGGAAATCTTTTAAAGAGGAAATAAAATTACGCTCAAATATATCTTGTCAAGGCGTGTTTTTCGGCTTTCTTTTCTTTATTAGATTTTGTTTGATTGATATTATTGCTATTTGCGTTTTGTTGTGCTAAAAAAAAAAAAAACCAAGCCCTGATTCAAAAAGACAAAACCTAAATGCCCGAACTATTGGTTAGTAAACGTCCAATTAAGCTCTGGTAGGAGGACAGTGAAAGAAACTTCCAACTAGAATTACTGGTGGATATTTATTAAATCACTGAAAAAAATGGTTGGTCCGTACTAGTCTAGCACGACATTGATGATATTTGCCTAGTCCAGTAGCAAAACTTTAATATTGCTAACCCTCTACTGGCTGCATCAGCTCCAGCAATTACATCAGGAGTATCCATTAAAACAACTGTTATACCTACTTGCAGCAGTTTCACAATGTCATGCACTTATCGTTTCATGCTGATGATGTCATAGGCCACATGTGGTGAATCATAGAAATTTAACAATGAATCCTTTTCGTAATGTTTGAACCCAATGATGTTCTAAAGGAAAGCAGATACGCATATTAGTCAGGATGTTAATCCTGGATACAGATACAAAGTTAAGCAAAAATAGTAATATCTTTAATCTGAAAGCCTCTCTCTTATTTCGAGGCTGTGATCTCTTGTTTACCAAAAAAAAATATATATATCTTGAATACTAAAGTCTTTGATCTAAATCTGTAGGGCTTTGCATGAAAAAGATGATCGGCGAATGACAAGGGCAAAGTTCTTCCTCATTGTACTAATTTGCAGCTTCTCATGGTACGCGTTCCCAGGGTACCTCTTCACAACCCTTACCAGTATCTCGTGGGTCTGCTGGATCTTCTCCAAGTCAGTAACTGCCCAGCAGATCGGTTCAGGTCTGAGGGGACTTGGCCTAGGAGCCTTTACACTTGATTGGACTGCTGTGGCGTCCTTCTTGTTCAGTCCTCTCATCAGCCCTTTCTTTGCCATTGTCAATGTTTTTGCAGGCTATGTATTGATAGTTTACATAGCAATTCCCGTTGCTTATTGGGGCCTAGACTTGTACAATGCTAGCAGATTTCCCATATTCTCCTCTCACTTGTTTACAGCCAAGGGTCAAAAGTACAACATAACAGCAATTGTTAATGACAAGTTTGAAATTGATTTAGCTAAGTATGAAGAGCAGGGACGAATTAATCTAAGCATGTTCTTCGCTCTCACCTATGGGTTTGGTTTTGCCACCATTGCATCAACGCTGACACATGTGGCCCTCTTCTATGGAAGGTAAATTTATACTCATCATTCTTATATGTTTCTACGTATGAGACTTTATTTTTAAATTTAGATAACTGTGCTTAATGAAGAAGAAACCTGACCACATTTAATAAAATGAAAACCAAAATTTTCCAACAAAATAATTTCACTTTCCAAGTAATTCAATTTTTGTTCTTAAGTTCTTGAATTTAAATTTTCAGAAAAATCACTATTGTCATCTATCATCAACAGGGAGATATATAATCGATATCGTGCTTCTTACACGGGCAAGGAAGATATTCATACAAGGTTGATGAAAAAATACAAGGACATACCTTCCTGGTGGTTTTACATTTTGCTTGCTGCAACATTTGTTGTATCACTGGTGCTCTGCATCTTCTTGAATGATCAGGTTCAAATGCCATGGTGGGGACTACTCTTTGCTGGTGCCATGGCCTTCGTCTTCACCCTTCCAATTAGCATCATAACTGCCACAACAAACCAGGTAATCAGTTTATTATAAAATAAGTCAAAATAAGATTCCATCCATCCCCAGAATGAAAAATGTCAAGTTTATGATGAAATCTGGAATTGAAGAATCAGCGATTTTCCTATTAATGATTTCATTCATCATGTACAGACACCAGGCTTGAACATTATCACAGAGTATGTCATGGGTCTCATATATCCAGGAAGACCTATTGCAAATGTATGCTTCAAAACCTATGGTTATATGAGCATGGCTCAAGCAGTCTCCTTCCTCAATGATTTCAAGCTAGGTCACTATATGAAGATACCTCCAAGATCGATGTTCTTAGTTCAGGTACATTTTCTTCTATCTATGAAAGTATCAATATATATCTCAATGAAACAAGGAAAAAAGGATCTTTGAAAACCACTAAAATGCTGTTGAATAGCTGTTAAGGTATCCATACAAGGTTTAAATTAAGAAAAACATAAAATGAAACAAAATAAAAGCACTGCATAGCTCTATATCAACAGGTTCTGATCAAACTAGAAATTAATCTTAATCATATCAGACAAAAGGCCAGTGATAGTTGTTGTCAAACATTTATAAAAAGAAGAACTAATCACTAAGGAGAGTTCAAAAGATTTTGATGTCTATGCTGTCACAAAATTTATAGAGATGAGCCCTTTCTGCGTGTGAAATATGAACATCAATAATTATTTAAGGTAACGTTTGGTATTTTTGGTAAGTTCATCATGATAATATAATCACTAAAGTGATCTTATTATCAAAATGATTTTAACACTTTTGATTGGAAATCATTTTATTTAGTTAACAATTGTTAATTTTTTAAAATTAAAAATTCCTGTGTTTAGTATTACTAAAAATAAAACATTATCTTGTTTAAAAATACTAAAATAACCATGCATATTGTAATAGTTACATAAATTAATATTTTTAAAATTATATAAAAATAATTTATAAAATAATAGTAACATTTATTTATTTCATAATAAAATATAATTAAATTATTAAATTAATAAATATATTTATTAATAAATTAATTAATTTTTATAATATAAATTATGTAAAACATATTTGAATTAAAAAATAAAATTAATCTATTAAATTGATAATAAAAGAAAAACAAAAAAATTATATTATATATAAAATATTAAAAAAAGTAAAAAAAAAAATACACAAATTATTTTAGAATTTATTATAATGAATATTAATTTAAAAATATAAAAATTTATAATATAAAATAATTACAATTTTAAGAGAAAATAAGTTTTTAATTCACTATTAAATGAATAAATTAATTATTATTAATTTTACATATTATTTTATCTTGATGATAAAAGTTTTTCATCTTTTTATATGAAAATTATATCACTCTCTAAAACAGTGATTTGATCACTTTTAATAGTTTAAGATTACCGTCATGTAAGATTATCAAATGCTTACTAAACACAATAATCTAATTACCATATATAAATCATCGTTATTTTTGAAATGATTACTGCAAATCGAACACTACCTAAAAGAAAACAGGATCCACAATCAAATGATAACAGAATGAAAACTTTCAAACGCAACAGATAATGTGTTTTAATCGAAACTCTGTGCCTTCAGCTCGATAATTAAATAGCTTATCTGGAGAGGATCCTGTACATGCTTCCGTTTTTAGTTTTACATTGTTTTCTTTAAAAGCACAGCAGCTGAATAGTTTACTTCTTTTGCACTTCATCTGCTTATCTATAGTTCATAGGAACAGTTCTGGCTGGAACAATCAATCTTGCAGTGGCATGGTGGTTGCTTAACTCCATTAAGAACATATGCCAGGATGATCTCCTCCCTGCTGACAGTCCCTGGACATGCCCCGGTGACCGAGTCTTCTTTGATGCATCTGTTATATGGGGTTTGGTGGGGCCCAAAAGAATCTTTGGTTCTCTTGGTAACTATCGGGCAATGAATTGGTTCTTCGTAGGAGGTGCATTAGGACCTGTCATCGTTTGGCTCTTGCACAAGACATTCCCCAAGCAATCTTGGATTCCCTTAATTAACCTTCCAGTCCTTCTAGGAGCAACAGGAATGATGCCACCGGCAACACCAGTAAACTACAATTCATGGATTATAGTCGGAACTATTTTTAACTTTTTCATCTTCCGTTACCGAAAGAGGTGGTGGCAAAGGTACAATTACATCCTTTCAGCAGCTCTAGACGCTGGGGTAGCTTTCATGGCAATACTATTGTATTTTTCAGTGGGAATAGAAAATAGAAGTGTGATATGGTGGGGCACGGAAGGTGAACATTGTGACTTGGCAACTTGTCCAACAGCAAAGGGAATAGTGGTTGAAGGTTGTCCGGTGAACTAATGACTGCACTCCTCTTTTAAATCTTTCAAGATTTGCACACCATAGAATTTACGAGGACCGGAAAAGAATAGTGAAAAAACTAAAGGCATCAATAGAATTTTGTGTGTTATGTGTAAGATATTGTTCAAAGAAAACTTTCCTTGACATTCAGGTGCATTCTTTTTGGATTCAGTCCTTAGCCAAAAAGCAAGTTCATGTCCAAAGAAAATCACCATCAGTACCAGAAGCCTCCATAGGGGAATTCTTTATGAAATATAATGGAAATTATGTTATATTATTATTATTATTTTTTTTTTGTTGATTAAGCAAAAGAATTTGAAACTTCCAACTGAATCTTCTAATGTCAGCTAGCAAACAATAAAAAAGGAAAATGTATCAAGGAGATGAGATGGTCTACCTATTTAATTTTATTGGATTACATATTTGTCAAGTGAGTGCCTCAAGGACATATTCCACACCTTGAAGTAGTAGTCACATGTTTCCAGAAAGCCACTGATTATACTCATCCATTCTTATTATAAAGGAGCTGGAGCTTGGACAGCCACCTCCACCATATGCCTTCAAGTTTACAAAGGGAAAGAAAATCATTTGAAGTTTTATCACAAATATTCAAGTCATATATACAACAAAGATGAACTTATGATTGCATTAGTTATGATGCCCACCTTTGCAACTTCAGAGGTATCAGTTGCAGTATCTGTGCTCCTTAGACACATCTTAAGATTTTTCCTTTGCATATATATAACAGCTCCTATGGGCCTAACATCAGCAATGAATATACTGTAAGAAGAATACAATGATCATATCTTGCTTGATTAGAAAAGAGATAATGGTACCACAAGAGAAATTTGTTTGTTTAGAAGGGAGTCTTCATCCTTAAGGATCTTATCTAAGATAAATTACCTAAGACCAGCTGTGGCACTTTTTAGACTTAGCTGCTTTCCGATTTCGTCACTTAAATCAGAGCTGCCATCTACTCTAACTCCCTAAAACCAGAGTAGAAGACAAAATTTAATCGGAGCATATTACAGAAATGAAAAAAGGGGAAGGGGAGAAGGTATGACCAAGGGAGATTTGGGGGAGAGACACATGCTACATATTTGATGTGACACCATATAAGTCAAACAAATAAAACAGACTCCATGCAATTCGCAGGACCATATATGTAACTTGGAAAGTGATCAACGGGATGCTAAATCTCAAAAGTAAACCATTTATGACAAAGAAAGGATATCTGTTTCAGGGATGATTATCTGAAACATTTTGATATGCTACTACCAGGCACTCCCCATAGAATCCTCTGCCCAAGTGAACTTTAAATGCCTTATCTAGAAACTTGTTTGCAGCTATCTGGCGAGAAGAAATATACAGATTTCCCTTGGCAACCAAATCAGCAGAACTGATCTCAAGTAACTGCAATGAAAACAAAAGACTTCAACATTAAAATAAAATTTGAAGAGGATACAAAATGCTTATCAGGGAAAGAGAAGAAAAAGGGAGGAGCATCACAGTCATCCAAACACCTTTCAAATGCCAATTATGCAAGTTAAACATGCTAAGTGTTAGCAACTGAGAAGATAAGAGCTACGGGGTAAATAATTATAGAAATTTTGTAAATTTTAACACCATTTCTTCATCTAAAAAACATAATATGATAAGTGATCAGGGTTTTTATTCAATCAATAAGACATAGTCCTAAACTCCAACCAATAACAAAAGAAAAGGATCAATTTCTGAGCACTGAACCTGTTCAAACAAGTATGGATTAGTGATGCAATTTAACTTGGCACGCCATTCACCAAGTCCAATTCTAAAAGCTTTAATTTCCGGTAAGCTCCATCTGCAAAGATCTGCATCTTCAATATACTTTAGAACCGTTTCAACACAACCTCGGACTTCTGAGTTCAGCAAATTGGCAGTCTCCACCTTATTTAAATTAATCAAAACCAAAAACAACGGCCTAATCTTTAGATCATATATTCGCACACACATTCAAATCACTCTAGTAAAGCACAGCAAAGAAACACAATAATGCATTCATACTTACATCAGGAGACACCATATTCGCAAGCTTATCAGAAAAATACTCATATACAGCAATTGAACTACTCTTCTCAAGATTGATATTAAAGGTGATTCTCAGATCTTCGGAAGAGTTAATTTTTGGAAGTGCCGATTTTCGATGATCAAAGGCTATTACTCTACAATTTTAAATAATTACAGTGTCATCTAATTTGTAAAATGAAATTATTAATGGAAATATTAAACAAGAAAATTGGAATTCAACTTACTCACACATTGATTGCTGTGAAAGCTTTGTAGCAAACCCTTTTGGACCGACGAAGTCAAGAAGATAACACTTGTCTAATCCTTCAACAAAAAAATCTTCCACCCTGTAAAAATAAATAAAGTAAATGAATATTTATTTAAATAATTTGATTCTTGAAATTGAAACATTGAGATTAAGAACCTGAGGGGTTCAACGGAGGAGAAAGGCAAAATAAGGCAAGGGAGATTAAGACGAGAATGGTAAAGGTGAGCGAAGAGAGCGGATAAGGCGCCCGAAAACGAGGGGTAGTTGTATAGAGCCACATTTGGGACGTTCTCTTCGGAAGCTTTCGCTATTGCTTTTAGCGCCGCGTCTGATCGAAAGGTTCGATGCCATGAATTCCAAGTTTTCAATGAAATTACCTTCCATTTTCCGCCAAGGCAGCGAGCCATCTCTCAGCCAATGTCCGGTGAACACCGACCGACTTGCGCTTTTGTGGTTTTCCCATTTCTGGATTTTGCTTTCTGCTTGTTGCTAGGGCCGATGATGTAATTGGGTCACTGATCCTTGGACCCAATTATTTTGGGTTTGAACGTAATCATTTCGATGTAAAAAACTTAGCCCGCAATTGAAAATATTTATTTTTATATTGGTGTCTTCCATTTTAAGTAGTAGGATAGAATAAGGATAAATTAGTAACTTGAAAAAATATAATTTAAAAAAAGTCAATAGTCACGTAATTTATTAATAAAATATTAAAATTTTAATTTTAGTGATTAATGTTAAAATCTTGATAACCTCAAGTATACTAAAATAAAGTATATTATCTGTTGAATCGAAAATATATTCTAATTGATTTATATAGTTATTTAAGATGACATTCAATGTATTTAAAATCTAAATCTTAGCATTTATAATTTTTTTTATCTTCAAATTACAGTTTTTTTCATAAAAGAAAATGTTTTCCAATTCAATAATGATTTATTAAAGCTTCATCCTTTTTTTCCTTCATCTTAAAAAGGGTGTATCAAAAATCATAAAAAAATTATTTGATCACACCCTATAATACAATTACTAGCTTCATAATTAGCAAATACTAATATGCTGTTATTGCTTCAATCATTGGAATTATGAAAAGTGACAATTCTTTAAGGTTGTAATATGCTTCATGATATTGGAATAGAATGATTTACATTTTAATACAAAGAGGAACCAAAACTCATGACAAAAGAAAAGTGAGTTTTGAGATAGAATTGTAATTTTGCAAGAATTAACCTCTTTTAAGAATGAATTAATCATCTAAAATTTCCTAATTCTCATATTCAATTGATTCACTGTAGTGAAGGGTCTTTAAGCAAATGCTAAGTACAACAGTAATGAAAAAAAGAAAAAAGAAAAATAACTTATGCTTTTTGCCCAAAGTAGTCAAATTTTGTCATTTTGCTCCTTTCATGCAATTTGCTCTATCGCATTGATTAAAGTTATCCCTTGAAAAATTAAAGGCTGGTTTATAGACAATTAATATTTGTCTTACATTTTGATGTGAGGGTTAAATTAGATATAAAACTATACAATAAATTAAAGTTATTTCTTGAAAAATTAAGGGTTAATTTATGGAAAACTAATATCTTAAACTTTGATGACAGAGTTAAATTAGATATAAAATTAATTAATCATAATGTTAAATATGCATGTGCATAGGCTTTTGGAAGATGTGCATGGCAATTGGCAACATCAATTTGGGTTTTTTTTTTTCTTAGGTATTGTAAGCACTTATCTAGATATAATTAAATCTAAAACTATAGATAATAGTAGTCTCTTAAGTGTCAAGAGATTAGTCCTTTATGAGACTAGTATTATATTTTTTATAAAAAATTTTTATTTGAAAATATATGAAAATTTTATGAAAATAATTACAATTTTTTAATAAAAATATTTCGTAATAAATTATTTTTTGAAGAAATGACATAATTAAACATATATAGATACATACATATATACATATAAATACATACATTTATTACTATATATTATAATTAAAAGTAATCTCCTAATTTAATTAGTGCCTTTAGGAGATTATTATTTTATTTTTTATAATTTTTTTTAAATTGTTATAATAATACAAAAAATTAATAAAATTTCTTGATAAATATTTTTATGAAAACATTAAAAAAAACATAAAATATCAATAACCAATTAAACATATTTATTACATACATAAAAATACATACATCTATTACTATCCATGACCTAAAATTTAATCGTGTACGGATGAACAGTTTTTGACTAAAACCCAAGCCACGTTTCACTTTTTTTTTTTTACTTTTTCTTTTTGTTTTGCTTATAAAAAATTTTTAAAATTATTTTTAAATATAAGGATGCCACGTGTCAACCCATAATTGGTCTTTCTTTATTTCATTTTTCCTTTTTTTTTACATTTTTCTTTAAAAAATTAATAAAATTTTGAAAATTATAATATATATATATATATATATATATATATATTTGTAAAGATTGTATTTTTATATGTGGGATCCTTTGTACCAATTTTTTCCCCTTTTCCTTTCTATCCTTTGTGAATTTTTAAATAAAAAAATAATTAAATTTTTTTATTCTTTTGGAACAAACTTGATGTGCATTTCGCTTCTTTTTGGCTATCACGTATCATTTTCTGGGTTTTATTTTTTATATTTTTTGTTTTTTTACTTATCTTTAAACTTATTTGATAAATACCTTTAAAAATTATAATTTTTTTTATATTTGTGACCCATTTATAACCATTTTTTTCTCTTTTCTAACTTTTTTTAAAACTTTTTTCATAATTAAAAATTTAAAAATATTTTAAAATTTTTTTGAATTAATATTTTAATAAAACTCACTTGATACTAATTATATGTCGTGTGTGTTTTTTGTTTTCATTTTTCCATTATTGGTCAAAATTATTGTAATACATTTTTTATCATAATTACAAAAATATCCCTTATATTATATTTGCTTAAAATTATTGCAATACCCTCTAATCATAATTAAAAAAAAAAAAAAACATGTGATGTCTTTTCTACTTCATATGATATCTTTTCTACCATAATTATGAAAATGCCCTTCATATTATAATTAACTGAAATTATTATAATGCTCTCTAACCATAATTTCTAAAATATCATTTTAATTGCTTCATGATTATGCTTTAAAATTTAACATTCATACAATAATATGAAATTAATCCCCTTAAAAATGTTCATAATACCATTTTAATTACTTGACAATTGAATTACATGTAACCAAATTGATTATGATACCCATTTTTGTATGATTAACTAAAATTACTATAATGCGTCTGTTAATAGAGGTGATAATGATTCGGGTTAAATCAGATTTGGTTTGATTTTTTTGGAAAATGTATAGTATTATAAATTTTAAAATTTCAATCCAAATTCGAACAACCTTCTCTTGAAACCCATCTGATCTGAACAGAATTCTATCAGTTTGATTCATTAGTTTTTAAATTTTTAAATATTATTTTAATATAATTTTTAATATGTTTAAATAGATTTATATATAAAATAATTATTTTTATTTATAAAAATTTAAAATATTTATAAAACCTAATAAAAATATATAATTCGATTCAATTCGATTTTTTTCTATTTTTCACATCCCTAATCGAAATCCAATCTAAACTTAATATATATATATATATATATTTAATATCCAAACTTAATCCAAACTAAATAAGAAAAAAATCAATCTAAACCGAATATTATGGTTTCAAATCAATTTTTGATTTTTTTAATTTTTTTCTCACCCTTATCTGTTAACATAATTGCTAAAATACTTCTCTTACCATAATTGATCAAAGTTGCTACAATGCCCCTACAATCATAATTACATAAATGTTCTCTTACCATCATTTACTAAAATTATTATATTGCCCCTCTTATTATAATTACAAAAATACTCTTATATTAAATTTATCGAAATTACTATAAAACCCTTTAATCGAAATTATGAAAATATCCTTTATATTATAATTGCTAAAATTACTATAATACCCTTTAACTAGAATTACAAAAAAATCCTTTTTATTTGCTTCATATAATGCTTTTCCAATCATAATTACAAAATACTATTCATATTATAATTGGTCAAACTTATTATAATGCCCTCTAAGTATAATTATGAAAATACCTTTTTGATTGCTATATAATTACGAATTAAATTTTAATATCCATATAATAACATGAAATGAATTTTTTTTATAAATTATCATAATATCTTTTTAATTACTTGAAAATTGAATTACACTCATCCAAGTTGACTGTAATGCCCATCTTTTTATGATTAACTAAAATTACAATAATTAGAAATAATAATGGTTCGAATTGGATAAGATTTGATTTAATTTTTTAAGATAATGTATAATATTATGAAATTTTAACATCTGATCCGAATATGAACTAACCTTATTTCGAAACCGATCTGATCTAAACTAAATTCTACCGATTCGGTTAGTTTAGTTTATCAATTTTTAAATTTTTTTTTGTTTTTATAGAGTATTTTAATATGATTTTTAATATATTTAAATAGATTTATATATAAAATAATTATTTTTATTTTATAAAAATTAAAAAATATAAAAACTAATAAAAATATATAATTTGATTTAGTTTGATTTTTTTTTCATTTTTTCACATCTCGATCCGAAATCTAATTCGAACTAAATAAGAAAAAAAACTTTACAAATCGAATCGAATATGACGGTTTCAAATCAATTTTTTATTTTTTCAATTTTTTTTCTCACCCCTAACTATAATGTCCTCATTTAACCTAATTACTATTCTCCTCTTACCATAATTGATCAAAATTATTATAATGCTCCTACAATCCTGACATAGCCAAGTAGTTTTTCTAGTATGCTATAATTAAAAATCTCTTAATTTTTACAATTCATTGACTTTAATTGACGGCTTCATTGCTTGACATTTGTCAAGCAATTAGACCTTCAAAAATTTTTTAATCTAATTAAGAAGCAAAATGACATTATTTTGTATATATAAAATAGTCTTTCAAATAATATTTTAGGCTAAATGAAAATCTAATTTAATGAGGTCTTCACTTTTTTTTTGTATTTTCCTTTTAAAAAGTAAAACACCAAAAAATAAAACAAATTAAAATCTCTAAAAAAATTTTGGATTTTTTAAAAAATCATCTTTAAAAAAAACTTCTAAAATAAAATTTTTGAAAATGTTGCTATTGATGAAAATTTTTAGATCTTTATAAATAAATTAAAAAGTATAATTAAATTCAAATCATTTATATTATTTTAAAATAAAAAAGCGAGCACCGGGTGTAATAGGGTAAATTTTCTAGGATTTTTATCATTTATATCTAATACTATATTTTATTATCTTAAATTTAAGTCGCTTCAAGTTTTGAATATAACTGTAGACATCTTATTTTGTCTAAAAATTTTTTTGAAATCAAAATGGGCCTTCGACTATAAATTGGATCTTGATTGGAAAGTTTTAGGCCCAAAACGATAAAAGCCCATAAAATTAATTTTAATGTTGACATTAATTTTAATTTTAACTTTGATTAAAATTAAAATTTTAATTATGTTTTCAAGTCTGATTTTGGATTTTGATTTTGATTTTAATTGTGATTTTATTTTGGGTCAACAATCCAAGGTCAAAGTTATAAAAAAAGGAAAAATAAAAGAAATGAAAAGTTTGAAAATCATGCAATTTTGCAAGGGAAAATTAATGATAGATTATTGAATTTAACGATTGACTGATTTTAGGGGTTTCTTTGATTTCATTCTTCATGAAAAAGGAAAAATACATGAAATTAAATCACAATCAAATCATAGATTTTGTTAAATTCTTTTTCCAAATTAAAAAGGATTGAATCCCTATATAAAAACCCAGTAATAAAAAGAATTGAAGGGGGAATTGGCAAAAACAAGTAGTAAAAAAAAAAAACCCAAGCAATCAATAGCAAATAAAAAATTTTTAAGTTTTTTTTTGGGAATTAATTTTTGGGTGTTTTTTGGGATTGGAAAATTTTTGGAGGTTTCAATTTTTAAGCTTCATTCTTTATCTGGGATTTTGGCTAGAGTTTTGTTTAGTGTGAAGTTCTAGTCTATTTCTAGATTTTTGGGTTGATTTGAAATTTTTTTAAAGTTTTTGAGACTTTGGAATTGTTGAATTGTTTTTAGAAATTTGGGGTTGATTTCTAGGTTCTGTTATTGAGAATTTTTTGGATTTTTTTTTTATTTCTAGGTTTTAGTTACGTTGTTTAAATTTTTGGGTTAGGTTGAATTTCTGGGTTTCTTGTTTGAACTTTCTAGTGAAAATTTAAGTTTTTTGGCGATACACACGATGGCTAAAAGGGTTTCATGACGGTCGAATTTTGGGTTTTGAAGATTTCTGGAAAAAGTTTGAATTTCTTAACTCTAGTTAAATTTTTTATCATTAAAATCTACATTTTTGGTCTGCCAGTTGAGTTTTAGGACAGAATCCTAGAGAGAAGTTAAAGAATATTGATCTTAGAGAGGGAAAGGTTAAGGCAAATTTAAGAAAAAATAAAAGAATTTTGACTTTTATACTGGTGCTAAACGGCACCGTTTTGAGTCGCAAAACCCATTTTTTATTTATTTTAATTAATTTTTCAAAAAAATATTTTCTAAATAAATTCATGAATCCTACCAAATTATTAAAATAATTTCATAGGTCTACTATTATTATTATTTTATTATTTTTATCATGAATTTTACCAAACCATTAGAGAATTTCATAATAGGTTTTTTTAATAAAATAAAAAATTTCAATCCTACCATACTAATGAATGATTAATATCTTGAATTAAGTACTACTAAATGATTAGAGGACTTAATGAATTTTTTGTAAAAATAAAATAATACATTTTTAAATCCTACCAAATTATTAAAAGATCTAAATCTTGAATTAAATCTTACTAAACTATTAGAAGATTTAATAAATTTTCTTAAATTTAATTTTATAAATGGGTTTTCAAATAAAATCCCACCAAATAATTGGGAAATGTGCATTGATGTAAAATTTTACCAAACTATTAGAAGATTTTACTAATTATTTTCTAAATAAAATATATTAATGAATTCGATGATGAAGTTTCTTTAGAGTAGGACATTGTTCTCTATAAATACTTTTAAGGTAAGAAAATTATTTTAAATTACTACTAAATTATTGGAGTAATTTTAAGATCAATTTTCAATAATTAAATTATTTGGTAAACTATAAAGATGTTTTAGGGCTTGAATAACTTCAAATTAAACTAGAACTATCTTTTGAATAGGTGTTGTGAGGGTGCTATAACTTCCTTTATGCGTAACCATGCTTCCAAACCTAGATTTAATTATGTGGACTAGAATCTCCCTTTTAAAGAAATCCCTAAATCAAACTTGGGACTCTTTTTTAAAGTAGAACAGATTCAGTGGGATGTAAATAAACCCTAAAGATTCAAACCTAAGTTAGAGTTCTACCCTTCATTGTGTTAAAAAACCTAAATATGTTACATGATGGGACATTTATCACCATTCTGCTTGTAAATTTAAATATTGTTTTTTTTATATATTATTTGTATATTAACCTTTTTTTTATTATGCATCCATTTACATCATTAGATTTATCATAAGAAGTGATTGCCACAAAATAATTTTAACAAGAAAAATCTTAGTTACATTTACAAAGAGCCTAGTAAAGTTCTTTACTGGCCTGAAAAAGGAGCCTAAGAGTTTTTGTTAACAATTGTTATGTGATAAATCCTCTTTATTGCATTAATGCATTCCTACATTCATTATCATGCATAATTGGATAGTTTTATAAATATCGCTCTAAATATGCATTCTAATTATGGTACATAAAGTTCAAGGATAGCTTGAACAACTTACCACCAGTATATTACACCCGTACTTAAGTTAGATAAATGGAGCAAGAAAATATAAATTGGGTTAAGAAGTTAGAAATAGCTTAATAAGAGATCAAATGGGAGTTAAGCAAAATTCTCAAAGCACTAAGCATGCTAAACAAAGGGAAAGCTATAAAAAAAGATTCTAGTCCTAAAAACCATCTGTTGTAAGATATTTGTGGACCCTCTGTATCCTCATAGCTATGGCCCATTATAGGCCCAGTCCACCCAAGGTATTTCACCATGATAGTTCACATTTTCTATAGGGTACATACTTAGGAATGCCATCTACACCAAATCAAAGAAATGTTCAAAACTATATTAATCCTGTCTTCACTGAAAAGGTATTAGAGTCAGTCTAAGTCTTTAATTTGGACAATCCAAATGAAAAAAAAGGTTGAAACTGTAGGTAATTGAAAGTTTAAAGGACTCGAAGTCTAAATAGAAGATGAACCTGTTAGAAGAGAGATTACAAGCCATTGAGGGTATAGACTTTTATGGGTCTATGGATGTAGCCAGCCTCTATCTAGTCCCAGATGTTATAATCCCATTAAAATTCAATGTCCCTAACTTTGAGAAGTATGATAGTATAAAGTGTCTGATAACTCATTTCACTATGTACTATCGAAAAATTACTGTCTACACCAATGATAAAAAGCTATTGACGCATGTGTTCCAAGGTAGCCTTACTGGCTCAGCTATGAGGTAGTATATCAAATTAGATAGAACCTATAACTCATGCCAAATTCTAGCAAACTTCAAACTTAACTAGAAAATCTCACCTTGTTCAAATACATTATTAGTCATAAAGAAACATTTGCCAAAATCTCGAAAAACTAAAAACTAAAAACTGATGAAACATATGAAATTATTTTATTTAAAAGTTAAAAAAAAAAGCTAACATTGAAAATGAATGGATAAATGGAGTATGAACATGCATAAAAAAGTGAATAAAAGAGAAATAAATCAATCGACAAACATGACAAAGAAAAAAAGTTTATGAACATAAACAAACATGTAACTTGGTGATCAAAATTTTCTTGATCATAATGAAATCAATACATTTGGAGGTTTTAAAAAGTAACCTCCTAATACTCTTAGCATATAAGATTCTCTATTTATAATAAGAATTTGAGAGACTTTTATAAATTAAGAGTAACTTACGCAAAAAATTATAATAGATTATTAATTATTTATGTAATATCTCTTTTATTTTGAAAAGTCTACACTTAATATTTTGAAAATTTTTTGCAAGATAATAAATTATACCAATTGTAATTAACACTTATATAGAAGGAAATATGAAAACATGTTTCCAACTAATTAGAATTTTATTTTAGGTTTGAATTTTTAGTATTATATGTCTTATATATTCATTTAGGTTAATAAACGCATAAATTATTTCTTAATTAAATACTAAAATCACGGCCATTAAATAGTCAATGCTTTTAAAACATATTTCTTATTTATAGTATACAAGTTTGATATTTAAAATTAAGAATTGAATTTGGTTGAAAATGATTTAAGATAATTTAATTGTAACACATTTATAAAAGGCAAGAATATTGGATATTTATAAGAAAATAAATAACTTAATTTAGCCAAATACATATCTTTTAAATTAATAAATGTATATGAAGTCAAATTGAAATAATTAAATGTAGGATATGTGGCATTTGTTCAAAACAATCCACATGTAATATTAGAAAGACAATATATAAAATTGAAATTTAGTCTTTTGATGATAATTTAAATTTAATTTTTTTCAGTATTAATTATTGAATAGTAATACATCAAAGCAAACTCCTATTCTTATGTAGTATTAATGTTGAGTGTTAAAAGTTAAGAATGGAATTTAATTTTTAGTAATTTAAGGTAAACAATAATGAAAATTAAATTTCAATTACAACTTGAATTGTAACTTATTCATAAAAGGCAAAAACATTGGTTATTTATAAGGAAATTATTGTAATATTATATTTATAGTATAAATCATTTAGATAAATTGATTTTTAACTCTTAATCTCTTAAGAGGTTTAAATCTTCATTGAACTTTGCTTTGTCAATAACACTTGATTTGATCAATGCTAACACTATTTCAAAACTTGATTTTTACTTTAATTTTTTTTTAAAAATTTACTCTTAAAAACTTTGTGCCTATTAACGTAATTTCTTATTATTGGATATATTTTTTCAAACTATGAAGGCTTATTATGGGTAAATAACAAATCCCTACTAATGCAATAATTTATTATCTCTATTGTTCAATTTACTCCAATGAATGCCAACACATTTCTAATGCATTTCTCAAACTTAAAAGACACCAATTAATTTAGTTAGAGGTAATTGATGGAGATTATACATTAAGTGATTAATGTGAACTTCAATTCTATTTTGAATTTTCAAAAGAAATGACCAAGCAAATCAATTAGCATAATTCTCATTATATATAATAATATTTAAGAAATCAATACATTTATAATTTAGAAAATAAATTAAAATTTTGTTTTCATTTATATGTATAAGATAATTGAATTTCATTTGGTATGGAATAATTGAAATTTAGAAATTGTTAAACCCATGCAAGACTAATTTGTGTGAGCCATCCATATTTGTTTGGACATTCCCCTGTATACCATATCCTATTTTTTTCATGGCGATAATCCTTCACTATGGTCTTTGAGATTGACATGTTCCTAGTAACAACTTGTTAGCAATTAGAAAAGTTAGTAAAACTTTGTAGTCAATACTAATCACATAGCATATATATACATTTGCACATAAAAATTATAAATCACTTCATAAAAAAAAAATAAAAATGAATCTAAACCTTTCATGCATAATATAAAGCAAGCCATTTTATATTGTGTATGAAATGTTTAGATTAATTTTTAATGCATATCAAAATATTTGAATATTATACTAATATTGTTTCAAAAACTAAAAGCAGATTAGTTTTTTTGGCTAAAAAGCAAATTGTAATATTAAAAAATAATAAAAGAAATCACACTGTGAAATAAAGAGGAATAAAACAAATGAAAATAAAAGAAACATATCAATGGAACAAATAAAAAAAAGAAAAAAGAGAAATGAAACATAATAGAATTATAGAACAAATGTCAAATACTTGTCATAACGGTTTTAGGGAATGCTAAATGAATGTTTTAAAAATAGGGAGAGTCACCACCAATCTTTTTTGGTTAGGTGTAATTGGCCACCTATTAAAACTTTCATTTTTAATAAAATCTTTAAATTAATTAAAATTTATTAAAAAGATAATTTTTGGGTCTACGAAAATAATTTAGGCTTGGGAGTGTGGTTACGCGTGGGGAAAGATTAGCACTACCACAACACCTATTTTAAAAATGATACTACTTAATCATGTGTTATGCTTCATTTTTAACAAAAATGTTTTAATTTTAATATTTAAGAAATAATTTTTGTAATTTTTCTTGTTGCAAAATTTTTTTTTGTTTTTACTTTTATTTGAAAGATAAATAAGAATATTATGTATTGAACAATTCCCCAAAATATTTCAATACTCTGGTGATTTTAGAAGGAATTTTCTAACCTAAGGATTTTTTAAGAATTACTACTTGAAATTCTCAAAAATCCTATCCTCGTTAGTTCATATTTATATTTTAAATCAATATTTACTATATGTATAATAAAATATGATGTCTATAATTTAATCCAAATAATATTTTTTTCATAAAAATTCATTTCTTTGTCTATTTATTAGAAAAATGAAAAATTTTTAGCTAAAATTTTCTAAATGTTCTAATAAATTGGTGGTATTTTGATCAATTTTCTTATCTAGAGATTTTTAAAGAATTATTACTTGGACTTCTTTAGGATCTTAGCCTCGAAGATTATGTTAATTTTTAGAATTAGTGTGTATAGATGAAATATGATGCACATGGATTTATTTATGACATTATTACATTATATAAAAGTTTTTTTAATGAGAAAAAGTAAACGAGAATTTTTTTATTGAAAATTATTTTAAATATCCCAATACTTTGGTAATAATTTAGAAAAATTTTCTCATTTAGGGATTTATTGAGAATCACTACTTGAATTTCTCTAGAATCCTATCATCAAAGATTTTCATTTTGTTTCCTCCCTTTTTTATTGTTCTTGTTATTGTTATTTTAACTTTAATTATTATTATTATTGTTATTATTTTCATTATTATTTGTTTGAAAACAAAAATGATTAATCATCACAAGTAATATTTATGTATCATTAGGTTAATTTTATTACTAAAAAGAGTCAATTTTCCTTTTCATCATTTCTTTTATTTGCTTCTTTTTTTTTTTAAATAAGATTACTATGTTATAAATATATATATATATATATTAAGAGAATTAAATGATTGGAAAATCTTTTGTTTTGAATACTTTTCTAATAGTATTTTAGAAAAATATTTTCACTTAAAAATTTTAAGGAATTGCTACTCGGACTTCCTTAATATCTCATCCTCAGAGATTTTTATTATTATTATTATTTATTTTTTTTTTTATATTTATTTATCATTTTTTATTATTGTTTACACTTTTTCATATTTGCTCTTACACATTTTACTTAATTTACTAATTTTTAAACATCAATTTTCCTATTTTCTAAAATATATATATTTATTCTAGGTATTTAATATAAATATGCATTAATAAATAACTTAAATAATTTAAAAATAAAAATATAAAAAAATTATCAAAAATCGATTGATCAATACCTGTCAACGGTCCACATGCAGTTTGACAAGTTTAGTGCGGTTCAGGATAGTTTTTCTATAGTTCAGTAGCGGTTTTTGAGCAGTTTATGGTAGTTCAGCGGTCTGGCTAGTTCAGGAATGATTTGATTGCCAGTTCGATATGGATCGATTTTAGCCTTTAGCTGAAACGAGTCAAAGGGTTGGGTGGTGTGAACTCTGGGTCAATCTGTAGGTCTCCTTGCCTCTAAAAAACATCGTTTTCATTCTTTTTTTAGCTATAAAAACCAAAATTTTTCTAGTTTATTTTACAACTTTCACAAAAAAAAAAAAAAAAACCAAGTATGGTTGGCTAACTTCAAACTTAAAACCCAGAATTCGGTAGGTGCTCACTGTCCATGCCTCCGTGAGTCACCGTTTACCACTGGTCAATGTCGCTGAAAAATTCCCAAAAAATGCTAGGAAATTTCTCTTATCTTCCTCTTTCTCGTTTCTTACCTAAATTTCGTTAAAAATCACATAAAATTCCCAAATCTAAGCTAACAACCATGGGTCTGAAATAAAAATTTGTACCTTTCATTACTTCGACAACTATTATCCCAAACTATGCCCTTTCTTAAACCAAAACCTTTCCCTTTACTAGAAACCAACTCCCAAATCTCCTTGGAATCTCTTTAAAAAAATTTTTTAAAAAAACTCTTACGATTTTATGAAAATATTTTGTGATTTTTTTTTTTGCTGTTGTGGTTTTCTCTATGAGGGATGTGTTATTCTTTTTTTTGGTTTTGGTGAGGTTATTTTTTTTCTTTAGGTGCTGTGGGTCTCAAGTGGTTTTTTTTATTTTTTTATTTTTGGGCTTGTTGTGGCAGTATATGATTGCCGGGGTTGAAGGTGTTTGGGAACGGTGTTGGATTTTATAATGGTACGGGTTTTGTGGTGGTTGATGGTTGGTATTGTTTTGGGTGGATTTAATTGGTGCTACGATTTGGGTGCTGGTCTTCTCTCTTATCGTGAAAACCCCTTTTTGTGTTTGTTCTTATGAATCCCTCATTTCTCTGTTATCTAAAGCCCTCAATAACTATCTTTCAATTCATTTGAAAAGATGATTGAAAATTTTGAAATGTATAGCTACGATGGCAGCAATGGCTTGTTGCCATTTAGGGTTTGTAGCTTTTTTGATGAAATTATGTTAAAAGTAAATGAGGTAAAAGTGAAGTGAAAATTAGAAAGCTGAAAATAGTATACCAAAGGGGGATGGGTTTTGGCATCTGAGATAAGGAAAGCTGGCGGGTTGTTGAGTCTTGCAGACACTTTTCTTTTTTAAGTTTTAATATTTAGTTAAAAATAAAAAAAATTTAATTAAATAAATTTGTGCCATAATTGAATGTAGACCACATTTAGACTTTAGGTTTTCAAACCCAAATTTAATTGGATTAGACCCATGTAATTTGAATTGGACTTTTAAGCATTCAAATGCAATCAACTTAAATTAAATTGCATTAAATTTGATTTAAACAATAGTGGACCATTTCAAATACCCAAACAAAATTAAATGTCTATAATTATCTTTCTTTACACATTGCTGAGAATTAAAAATAAGACAAAGATATAGACAATTATTTTGTCTAGGCTCATTAACTTAAACATTTTTTTAAAAATATTTTTATTTTTTTAATTAATTTTTTTTTTTTTGTAATTTGAAAACTAATAACAATAAACTTAAAGGTTGACTCAACAAAAGCTTCATGTTTTTTTGAAAATAAATTCACATTGAAGGTTTTGTACAGAAGATTCAAGAATCATGTTGAAAGATTCTTGAGTTTCATAACTAGGGTTACATTAAAAGTCTTTGAGATTCGTATTAAAGGTTTAGGATTCACAATGAAAGATCATTTAGATTCGCATCAAGGGTTTTGCATAGTAGGTTCGAAATTCACACTGAAAGGTTTAAGATTCGCATTGAGGTTTTTACATAAAAGGTTCAGGAGTCATATTGAAAGGTCGTTGAGTTTCACATCGAGATTTTTACATCAAAAGTCTTCGAGATTCACATAAAAGGTTCAGGATTCACAATGAATGGTTCTTGAGATTCGTATAAAGAGTTTAGGATTTATATTAAAAGGTTCTCGAAGTTTGCATCAAGGGTTCAAAATTCACACTGAAAGGTACTCGAGGTTCATATTGAAGGTTTTCGAGATTCACATAAAAAGTTTAAAATTCACGTTGAAAGGTTTTAAAGATTTGTATCGAAGATTGAGATTTATACTGAAAGATTGTCGAGATTCACATCAAAGGTTCAGAATTCACACCAATTGGTTCTTGAGATTCACATTGAGGGTTTGAATTCGCATTGAAAAGTTTTTGAAGTTTGCATCGAGGATTGTCGAGATTTGCATCGAAGGTTTTGTATAAAAGGTTTAGGGTTAAAACCAAAGGTTTTCATAAATGATTTCAAAGATACGCAATTAAGTTCCAAGGTTTACAAATGAGTTCAAAGATTTTCAAATAAGAGATCAAAATCTTATCTTGAAAAGAACTCCTTTAAAAAAATTCATTTTTCTTGACCAATGTTTAATATATCTTGATAATTCTTCCTACTTTAACTGTTCAATCTTTCAACAGAGTTTTCCATAACTAAAGGTAAAAAAAATTCTCAATCAAGTGTCAAAAATCTCATCTTGAAAAGTTTTTTTTGTTCGAGAAGTAAAAGTCTCAATTTTTCTTTTAAAGTTTTTCTTTTTCAACCGAGAGTCGATATTTTTTTCTTTCCTACATGCAATGAATGTTTTGAATACAAGTATCAATTAAAGTCAGTGTCATGTCCTAAGTGCACGTATCAATAAAAATCAATATCATGTCTTGAATGCAAGTATCAACATAAATTAATGTCATGTCTTGAATGCAATTATCAATGAAAGTTAATGTCATGCACTCTAGACTCTTTTTTTTTTTTTTTCATTATGTTCCTTCAATTTCAATTTCCAACACTCACATTTTCATAGTCAATTGATTTTTTTCCATGGTGATGTTGGTGTTTTTTCAAAAGTTTCATTTTTAATGTGCACATTTTGGGTACCAATCCCCATTCATATTCCTCATAATTTCATATTGCTTTTCAAATTAATGCATGGATCTTTGTGGACATTATCATTCACTTCTTCATCATCATCCCAATTTTATGATAAATGTAATACAATCATATATTTTCCTATTCATTTTGATGAAAGGTGACAAAAACCAAAATAAATTAAAGAAAAAAGTGTTCATTACTCAAAATGATAAAATAAATCTAGCCAAGAATAAATAGGCAAAAGTAACTCACTATGACAAATGTTTGGATAGGATAATAGCATTCAAATAATAAATATTTAGATAATTTTGAATTTTAATTCAAAATTTTTTCTCAAAAACTCATTTCATTTACTTCTGAAATCATTCTGAGTTCATCCAACCTTATCCCAGTTTCACAAGATTTTCATATGCTTTTGGTCTTTCATTTTGAGTTCATCCATCTTGCTAAAATTTTTATTTTTAACATAAGTATTTTTCTACTCAAATCACCATTTTAGGTTTTCAATTTGAGTCTTTTTTTTCTCTCATTTTTTTTTTAGTTTTCATTCATCACAATCTTCTATCAAATATCAAATCAACCTTCAAACATTAAAAAGAATTATAATCCAATTATCCTTGACTGATACTATAAGCATTATTTAGTTCAACATATGTTTCTTCAACTTAAGTAATAACATTTGATCAAAATGGATTTCTGGGACATGCAATCTAGGTTATGGTGAAAGGCTATGAAAAAAATAAGCTCAAGACATACATGTTTAGAGAGTTGCAAACCATAGGATCATTTTTCATCAAATAGAATACAATGAAATTTTGCTCCTTTCTTCATAAGCATCTTTTCATTTCTAATGTTTCATTCATTTCATTTTTTCAACAATTTTCTTTATGAAAAAGACTCAAACACAAAAGGTTTTTTTTTTAATGTATTTTCTATGTTTTTTTGTGTTTTTTTTTTTTTTGCCATTATGATCTTTTGTGACCATTGTCTTCTTTTCATGAAAAGGTCTTTTTCTAAAATTTACCCCAATGTGAATAATGATCCTTTATGGGTTTTTTTTTTTTTTTAAATCATAATAGGCTCAAAAGAAGTAACAAATGGGTAATTTCATTCATGTATAAAAGGTGAAAGAAAGATTGCAATTTCTCATTTCAAATATGAATATTTTCGTTGAAGAACATATATTGACAAAAAACGTGTTTATGGATAGATATTGTTGAATGATTACATCATTGCAAAACAACTCTATTTTTTTGCCAACATTAACTCTTTTTGCTTCATTAATCTCATGAATTTTCAAATTTGAATATCAAATTATCATCATAATTGTTTGAATATTCATTACTTAAGATTTGATAATGAGTGAAAGAAAATATATAAAAAGGTACACAAAAGCATAAAATAACAATTTGAACGAAAGAGGAAATGCAAAATGCATCATTGCCATTTCATTGAAATGATAAAGACAAAATAAAAGTCTAAAAAGTTCTTTGATGTATGTAGGCATAAACATTTAAACAAACCATTACTTTCAAATGAGTAATAAAAAAGCAATCAATATTGTCATTTCATGCTCTTAGGTGATCAGCAAATGATTCCCTACTAACATTCGATCGTGCTTTTTCATCAAAATGCAACAAGCCATCTTGATTAGACTTTACACTTTGTGTTTAAAAACATGGTAATTTTTTATCGAATGACCATATTCCCACAATGATATTCACATCGAGCATTAGCATTATACCACTTAGGGTACGAAAGTTTTAATAGGTTTAGATATACAAGTATGATAAGATCATTTTCAACGAGTTAAGGAAATAACTCAGTGCAAAACATTGGAATTGGATTGAGGTGATTTTTGTTTTGGTTATTTCGTGATCTTTTTTTATTGTACATGAGGTTGTTAACCTGAGTGGAGGGTGAAAACGCATGAGTAGGTGTTTGATAAGGACTTGGTTAAGATCGTGCTTGTAAAATTGGTTGGTGTGGGTATGGATTTGCTGAAACATTATTTATGGAAACATAATGAAGATGATAGAATAGGTAAGGGTGATATGGGGCAAAGCTTCTAACTTGCTACATTTCATAAATCATGGCTTCAACATTTTCTTCATTCTCTTTGAAAACCTTTTCTTTCTTTGCAACTTCTCCTTCGAGCCTTTTATTCTTAATTGTATTTTTTATCATTTCCCTTAAAATTACTATGTCTAATCATTTTATCATAATATAGGGCTCGAAGGGTGCTAATGAATAATACTGTTGTCTCTTTTTCAGTCAAAGACAGTTGTACTTGAATGACAAGATCCCTCTATCTGTCGATGTATTCTTTAAAAGTTTCATAGGCTCTTTTTTCATGTTTTGTAGTGACATCCTATCAGAAATCATGTTTAATACATGTATTGAGTTATAAAACCTTTAGTGAAATTCTTCTAAGAATGTATACAGCTCTTATCCAATTAGATGTACCATTTAGCTACAGACCCAGTGAGGCTATCCTAAAAATAGTGGATTAAAAGCTTATCATTATGTCTGTGACCTGTCATCTTACAACAAAACATTGTGATATGGGCCAATGGGTACTTAACTCTGTTATACTTTTTAAAATCTAGAGTTTTAAACTTCAGCAGAATCATTAGGTTAGGAACTAAACTAAATTCATTTGCATCAATATTACTAAAGGTATCTTTTCTTTCCATAGCTTTTAGTCTATCTTTTAGTAAGTCGTATTTATGTTAAATCTCTTCTTTCTCACATGTCTCTGATATGCATCTTAATTTCTCTTGCTCCTTTAGGTTATCTAGGTTCGGAATGAAAATTGGATTGACAAGGCTACATCTTGGATTCTGTTTGAATTATCCATGATTTGATTATTGGTTAGTTGATAAATTTATATTAATGAAAGGTAAGGCCACCCACTTATAAGTAGTGGATAAACTTATTAAAAAAGAGGCTATTTTATGACATTATTACTTTCTTAGGGTCGATTTTTTTCTCTTGTAATAGAGGTTTCAGTAACACCTTTTTCTTTCGCCATACCCCCATCAACTTCTTCAATTCCATCATCTACTTTCTCATCCTTTATTGCATTTTAGCCTTTTGTTCCTCTAAATCTCCTTTGGCTTTTTCCATTTTTTTTATCCTAGTTATTTGCTTGTTTTTCATAGTTCTAATATTTGAGCTTCTATTATACAAGTGACGAGCATATTGATTTCAAAACTTAAAGGGTTGAACTATCCTTAAACCGTTATACCATAATTTCAAGATTAGGCTTTTGTACCATTTATTTACTCATGCAATGACAAAAATATATATATATATATATATATTTTGTATTTTTTATGAACAAAAATATTAAAAAGAACTTAAAATCCTTTTTTTTAGGAAACCCTTTTCACATGTAAACTTTTTTTCAAAAGAAAATTTTATTTACAAATGCATAATTATGCATGTTATGCATGAATGCCACAATGAATTTAAAAATGAAAAGTGTAAGATGAATAAAAATAGAATAAAATTTCAAAATGATGAATTTTCATATATAGATGGTCCAAAAAATTCTTAGTAATTTAAAATCTACCCTTCTTTTCAAGATTATTTTCCTTTCATTTAAAAAATTGTTTTAGACAAAAATGATAAAAACATTTTTACTTATTTTCGGACTATGATAGTTTTTCTTTTAGTCTTAAAAGAAAATCTAATTAAAAAAATCTTTATTAAAGAAAAAGAAGAAAAAAAGTATCATTTTGTTTTTTTTTTTTAGGAAAAAAATTTACAACATTTTCAAATGCAATAATTTTTTTTTTTGAAAAAAACCATAGATGATACAAAATTTAGGCAAACACGCAATAATTTAAATTGAATAAACATAAATTTAATGTTTTTTTATAACATTTTTGCTTTAATTTTTTAAAGTAACATAAAAATATTTTTTTTATTAATCCAAGAAAAAATATTGTTGAAAAGAAAATTGTTCCTTCACGTATCTTAATTAAGGTGTTTTTTTTACCAAATGATCACATTGCTGTACTTAGGGTTGGCTCCTTATGGCTTATTATGTACTTGGTTTGGATTGTTACATATTTAAAGGTTCTTAGATTATTCCTTGTTGTCATTTTTGATGGATTAGTAAGGCTCTCCGATCATCACCCATGATATGATACAAATAAAAATGATTCAATTTGAGTAGGAGTATTTTGTTTGTCATTACAGAGGTTATCACATTAGAAAGCATATGTACTTTACTCTCTCCTAAAAAGGGTTAGAGCCAGGGTATAGAGTTCATGCATAATATAAATGTGCTATTATGTGTATGAGGGAACAAAGTATCATAATTCTTATCCCAAGTGCCTTATAATTAAAAAAATGATACATACAAAGCATAAAATGAATGAGCAAATAATAAATAGATGATATGGTGTAAATGAAATGCAAGCTTTTTCCTTTATTTTTTCTTTTATTATTATTGGTATACTTTTTTCTTTTTTAGAAGCAAAATCAAAATTAAGGGAATTAAGATTAAATATCATTTAAGACCATTAAATTAAAATTAAAGATAAAATATAATTAATTTTAGCCTAACTCTTAAAAATATTATGTCCCTAATGGAATTATCGAGCTGTCATAACAATTTTGCAGATCATTAGATGAATGTTTTAAAAACAAGGAGAGTTGCCACCAATCTTTTTTGGTATGTGTGATTGGTCACCTATTAAAACTTACATTTTTAATAAAAATCTTAAAATTAATTAAAATTTATTAAAAAGATATTTTTTGGATTTGTAAAAATAGTTTGGACTCGGGAATACGGTTACGCATGAGGAATGATTAGCACTCCACCAATGGTAATTTTAAAAATAATATTAATTAATTATGTGTTATCCTTTACTTTTGACAAAAAGGTCTTAATTTTGATATTTAAAAAATAATTTTTGTAATTTTTCTTGTTGTAATAAAAAAACATCTTTTTTTTTTAACTTTTGTTTGAAAGATAAATAAGAACCTTATGTATTCAAAATTTTCCAAAAATATTTCAATGCTTTGGTGATATTAAAAGGAATTTTCTCACCTAAAGATCTCTTAAGAATCACTATGAAATTTTCAAGAATTTCATCTTCGGCGATTCATATTTATTTTTAAAATCAATATTTACTATGCATATAATAAAATATAATGTCTATAATTTAATCCAAATAATAAATTTTTTTATAAAAATTCATTTCTTTTTCTATTTATTAGAAAAACAAGAAATCTTTATAAAAATTTACTCTAAATGCTCCAATATATCGACAGCATTTTAGATAAATTTTGTCACTTAAAGATTTCTAAAAAATCATTACTCGAACTTCTTTAAGATTTCATCATCAAAGATTTCATTTATTTTTAGAATTGGTGTGTATGGATGAAATATGATGCACTTGGATTTATTTATGATATTATTGCATTGTATAAAAGTTTTCTTTTTAATGAGGAAAAGTAAACAAGAATTTTTTTATTGAAAATTGTCTTAAATATCCCAATACTTTGGCAATAATTTAGAAAAATTCTCACCTAGGGATTTATTGAGAATCATTACTCGAACTTCTTTAAAATTTCATCATCAAAGTAGGGGGTATAATCGATTGAGTTTGAGCTGATACAGTATTAAGCTCGAGCTCGACTCCAAATTCAAGGTTTGAAACTCAGTTTGAACTCATTGGAGTTTTATTTTTTAACTCGAGCTCAACTTGAGATAGAAATAGAGCTACTCGAGCTTGCTCGATTAAGCTCGATAATATATGAAAGTAAACTCAATTCTTATATTTGACAAAAGCTTGATTATATTTGCTCGAGCTTGAACTTGAGTTTGACATATTTTATCAATTAAAATAATTAAAAATAAAAGCTTGATTAGGCTTATGAGCTACTCAAGCTAGAAATAAAAATATTCGAACTCAGCTTGATTGATAAGTCGAGCTACTCAAGCTCGAGTTCGACTCAATAATAATCAATTTAAATTTGAGTTTTATTCGAGTCGAACTCAAGTAACTTGCGAGTATTATTACACCTCTACATCAAAGATTTTCATTTTGTTTCTGCCTTTTTTATTGTTATTGTTATTTTTTAAAATTTTATTTATTATTATTTTTATTATTTTTTCGAAAATAAAAATGATTAATCATCACAAGTAATATTCATGTATCATTAGATTAATTTTATTACTAAAAAGCGTCAATTTTCCTTTTCATCATTTTTCATTTTTTTCTTTTTTTAATAAGATTATTATGTTATATATATTTTCAGAGAATTAAATGAATGAAAAATATTTTGTATTGGATACTTTTCTAAATATTCTATTATTTTGTTATTATTTTTAGAAAAATATTTTTACCTAGAGATTTTAAGGAATCACTACTCAAACTTTCTTAATATCTTTTCTTCGAAGATTTTCATTCTTATTATTATGTATTAATTTTTATTTCTATATTTATTTATCATTTTTTATTATTGTTTATACTTTTTCATTTTTTTATACACATTTTCCTTAATTTACTAATTTTTAAACATCAACTTTTCGATTTTCTAAAATATATACATTTATTCTAGGTATTTAAAATATAAATATACATTAATAAATAACTTAAATAATTTAAAATTAAAAAATAAAATAAAAAAGTTATCAAAAACCATTCAGTTAACGTCAATCAATGGTCTACAGGTAATCTGTCTAGTTTAACGCGGTTCAAGGTAGGTTTTTATGATTCAGCAGTGATTTTTGAATAATTGATGGTAGTTTAATGGCTTGGTTGGTTCAGGAACGATCTGACTACCGGTTTGGTCTAGAACGTTTTGGTCTTTAGCTAAAGTAGGTCATCAGGTCAGGTGGCACAGGCCCCGGGTTGGATCGGGTCAACGCGCAAGTCTCCTTACCTCCAAAAGATGTTGTTTTCACCCCTTTTTGGCTATCAAAACCATTTTTTTTTACGTCATTTTACAACTTTCACAAAAAAAAAAGCCTTTTTTTTTTCATTGAACAACTAAGAATGGTCAGCCAACTTCAAACTATAAACTTAGAATCTGCTAAGTGGTCACCATCTGTGTCGTTGTGCACCGTCGTTCACCACTAGTTAACATCTCTCAAAAATTCCCAAAATATGCTAGGAAATTCCTTTCTTCCTCTTTTTTCTCGTTCCCTACCAATATTTCTTTAAAAGCCACCCAATATCCCCAAATCTAAGCTAACACCCATAGGTTTGAAACAAAAGTCTCTACCCTTTGTTGCTCAAACAACTACCATCCCAAACTATGCCCTTTCTTAAACCAAAACCTTTCTCATTGCCAAAAACCAACTCCCAAATCTTTTTGGAATCTCCTAAAAAACACTAAAAACACCCTTTTTTATAATTTTATGAAAATATTTTATAGTTTTTTTTTATTGTTGCAATTTCCTTTATGAGGGATGTGTTTTTTTTTTTTTTGTTATTTTGGTGTGGTTGTTGTTTTTCTTTAAATGCTATAGGTCTTAGGTGGTTTTTTTTTTTTTTTTTGGGCTTGTCGTGACAGTATATGATTGTTGATGGTGGGGGTGTTTAGGAGGTGTGTGAGATTTTGTAATTGTATAGGTTTTGTAGTTATTAATGGCTAGTAATTTTTGGGTAGATTCAATTAGTGCTATGATTTGTGTGTTGGTCTCCTCCCCTATCATGAGAGCCCCATTTTTGTGTTTGTTCTTGTGAATCCCCAATCCCTCTATTATCAAAAGCCTTCAATAGAAATTCTCCAATTCATCTAAAAAGGTGATTTAAAATTTTGAAATGTAGTTATGGTGGCAGCAATGGCTTACTGTCGTTTAGGGTTTAGAGTTTTTTTGTTGAAATTATGTTTTAAGTCAGTAGGGTAAAAGTGAGGTGAAAATTAGGAAGCTAAAAATAGTGTACCGAAGGGGTAAGTGTTTTAGCATCTAGGAAGGGGAAAGTTAGTAGGGTTACTGATTTTTTAGGTTTTAATTTTTAGTTAAAAAATAAAAAATTCTAATTAAATAAATTTGAGCCATAATTGAATCTAGATCACATTTAGACTTTGGGCCTTCAAGCCCAAATTTAATTGGATTAGACCCATGCAAAATTTTAAACTGAACCTTTAAGCTTTCAAATGCAATCAATTTAAATTAAATTGCATCAAATTCGATTTAAGCTATCGTGGACTATTTCAAATATTTGGACAAAATTAGGTATCTACAATACTATTATCTCTAATGGACAAAAACTTATTCTTATTTATAATGTTGAAGTTGGTGTGAAAAATTAAGAATAAAATTTAATTGAGAGTGATTTAAGGTAAAAAACAATTAACTTTGATTATAAATTGAATTGAAACTTATTTATATAATGTAAGAGTAATGAATATTTAAAAGAGAATAAATGTAATAATATGAATTAAATAAATTTACTTTTTTTACATTATAGATGAATCAAATCAAATTAAGCATATTGATTTTTTAAATTAAAATGTAATAACAACTCAATCACACTAAAAAATTAATATAAAATTCAACTTTAAAACAATTCTATGTAACGATGAAAAAAAATATATATTAATAAAAAATAATTACAAGAAAATAGAGTTTTATCATTAAATTGTCCTAGGAAAAACATAAATTTTATAAACTTTTTTATTCTTTAAAATTTATGTTCTTTTTCATTAAAAAAAACCCAAATATATTAATAAATGCAAAACCTCATGCCTTATAAGAGGTACTTTTACAATTATGTAATTAGAGTTAAAAATTAAAATTTTAAAATCCATTATTATTATTTTTATTAGTTGAATTTTTATTAAAATTTTGAAATTAAAAGTTGATTAAAAGAAAATGCATAAAAAATAATTGCATCCAACATAAAATAATCATCATAAAAAAAAGGCATGTTGGGGAATAACTAAATTTATGAATACCACAAAAGACTTGAAACAAAATTATTAAAAAAATAAGATAGAGAAATTATTAATACATTAAAAATTAGATTTGTTAATTAATTCTAAAATAAAAAAATTAATAAATCAAAATAAATATTTATGTAACATAATGAATAATAGCATTTCAATTGATTAACAGAATTTAACGAAAGAAAATTATGTATTTAAGTAAAGTAAAGGAGATTGTTGTATTATTTGAATGTACTCACAAACATGCATTGTATAAATTAAATGAGAATAAAAGTAATGGATTAAGAGAAATGGCAACTAAGAAAATACCAATAAGAATTTGAAATTTTAGGTTAAAATAAAATAGTTGGTAGGGTTTTTAAGTAATAGGAATAACAATACTTATGTATTAAAGCTCTATGTTTGATGTAAAGCTTTTGATTTTGACATAAAGGTGAAGGTGGGTAACTATAAGGCAAACATAACAATATGTTGGCTAAGATTTTTGCAACAAGAAAAGGCTTTAAACATGTTATAATCAACTATGTAAGAGATGAATACAAAATTCTAGTTGATTTTATAAAGCATGTTATCTTTAGTGGTCAACCTTTACATTAATAATGTAAGGCAAACCAAGAATTTTATTTATCAAAATAAAGTAAAATGTATATTTCTTTTCTTTTTTTAAAAAATAAAGTAAAATGTAAATATTAAATGTTGATGGTTCACTAACAATAACATTAGACTTAAAAGTAATTGCACCAAATTTTAATAGAAATTAAATAGATATGTGTTTGTGTCGAGCTCCAATCCTAGGGTATTCTTGGAAAAATAAAAAAGAATGACGGTTAGAAGCAAAGGTAAAAAACGTTCCCTGTGTTTGCACTCTAACACATAAGTCAGAATAGATGAGGTCGAAATGAAAGTAATAAGAAAAAACAAGAGTAGTATGGACTTGCCTTAATGATGTCTAAATTTTCATATTTATAGATAAACAATAAGGGACCACTAGAGGACAACAACGATAGTACCGAGCTTATGTAGCATTGGACATGTCAGGCCAACTTGACATGTCAGGTCAACATAAATGATAAAATTACCCTTAATTGTCTGTTAAAGGCTTCAAACATAAGAAAAAGATCACTATACCTTTTTTACCACTAAATGCCTCTAACACTCTATTCCCTCACCAAATAGTTTGAGTATCAAACTGCTAAATGTATGATCGACACGTCCAGTGTAAGACTAGTGGGTAAAAGGGAATGATGTGAAATACGATTCTTTGAAATCGATGTCATAGAGGGGAATCAGTGGTAGGGGACAACTAGCCTTAAACCGTGGTCTGACCTTGTGGTTGTTTGATCTTGCATGTATATTTTAGGTTGAGTGCACAATTGGCTTGAAGGTTGCTGAGATGATAATTGTTCAAAATGGTTCAAAGTTAGTGTTGGATGTGAGTCTGGTCGATGTAAGACTTATTTTTTATTTCAAGAGTTTGGATTTGAATCTTTACTTTGAACTCTGATGATGAACTAAGCATCTAGTCTACCTAAAAGAGTTATTCAATTTGGCTGGTCTAACCTGAGGTTTATCTAGTTTGACTTATGTAACGATATTAAATAAGGAAAAAGGCAGTTTGAGCAGGAAAATTTAAAGGGGGAAGACGAAAAGACATATTTCCACTTTTGCTCTGACACATGGCGTAACCTATGCCATTTATCTGATTTGTAGCACATCCATATAAAGTGTTATTGGGGCTTTAGTTTTCCATCTTTCTGGTTTCTTTGCTTTTAATCCGATCTAAATTTTTTGACTTTAAAAGCTTTTCGACCTTAAAGTTTTTTTACACTTTTTTTGGTATGTATTTCTAACTATATCTTTTAGTGTAAGTTCTAAAGAGGTTGAAAGTTTCAAGGTAAAACCTAGGGGAATTTAGCTTGGGTAAAATGAGAACAATTTGATTCCACAAAACATCGGGGATCGTAATTATGAAAAGATGGCCTTTTAGTTCAACTCAATATCCAAGGAAAGGCAACAACAAAATGAAAAAAATGCTCGGGTAAAAAAAAAATTGGTCATGAGCGCAGAGGACTGTGTGTTCAAATAGATTTTAATTTATAAAATCCACTACCTTTCTCTATCTCTTATGTCAATCTATCTCTATGGCTAGCTTTCTTTATCTCTACTGTTCCATTATTTGGAGTTCAATCTTATTAGTTCTCTTTTACTTATGCTATTCTTTCTATAAATGCTCATATTGTCACTTTTATTCCCCTTAGTTTGTTCTTATGGATTTTTTTTTCTCTCCTGAATGGTCTCTACTTTGCTTTTTACCCTCAAAATCGAGTTGCTCTCAGTCATAGTTCTACCTTAGAATCTTACTCTTACTCAGAAGTTAAAGTCTTTTGATGGTGAAGATCTGACAATAAGGAGGGTTTCGAAAAAGAATATGAGGAGGAAAGTGCCTCGATTAGGGAAAGTGACGATGAAGAGGAGATCCTGTAGAGCAAGAAAAGCTTACCAAGGTTCTTGTATATACACCTTATAACCTTGATATAATTCCCAAAGACATGATGAAGGAATTAAAGGGTAAGGCTAATCTTGAAGACTACTCTAACATATGTTTAGTTCATTATGTCCGTGCTTTAGAGATGACATTCTTTTTTCTTAAAGAAAGGTACAATATAATAATGTCAAACTCCTTCAAACGGGTCACTGATAGACTACATCCATGTTGATTGTATGTATATTAGGATTCATTCATGGCTGATCTAAGGTTCTCACTTCATTTTTTACTTGTTTCAATTTTTAATTCTTACAATTTAACTATCACTCAGCTCATTTCTAACTCTATATGATATATAGTTGCTTTCATAATTCTTTGTCAACATTTAAACATTATTCCTTCTCTCATTCTATTTAAAAAATTCATTTATTTTAAAAAGTACCCCAATGATGTAAGTGATACTATATAACAGCTTGATTTAATAAAAAATTATTTACCAATTACCCGAGCTTAATAAAAAATTAGAAGCTATTCTTTTTTTTTCCTAAAGAAGCAAAAAATAAATAAGAATGGTGAGCCCAACCTAGGAAATAAAAAATACATCCAATACTTTTTTAGATGCATTAATGGTTCTTTTTGTCTTAGATCTATCAGATCGAGATAAAATTTTAAAGTATACCGGTAGGGGAAGGTCATCATTGATGCCCACGAGCTGACTTTTTCAAAAATAATAAATAAGATGAAGTACTAGAGTAGGTTTAAGGTAACATCGTAGGGTTTTATTTTAATCTGATTTTTATCTAATATTAGCTTGATTTTGCGTAGATGTCTACCAATGATGACTTTGACTTTACTTTCAGGCCTAAAAGAGGCCAAAAGAAAATTTAGTTTGAAGCCCTATCTCGTGAGGGGACAATGTCTTCAACCCTTTAGTTCAACATTTCCTGGTAGTTTGAAAGACGAAGTTTAGGGTTGGTCAAGATCTCTTCCAACACCAACACTTTTTTTTTTTGTCAAAAAACCAAAGGTGGTAGTCTTCTTTTCCACCTTAAAGAACCTTGAAACCAAGGTGTTAAAGCCAAGCTCAGAAAAGATCTCTACAAGGTTAAAGTAAGCTTTTACAAACGACCTCATTAAAAACCTCGATGTGATGAGAAGGTCCTACAAGGTCATAATCCCTTCTCTTGGTAAGTATTACCTAACTTCAGCTCAATTTAATTATTGTTCTTCATTTTGTTAAGTCTAAGTTTGCTCTATGCAATCTAATAAAACTTTTCACCTCAGTCGCTAGAAAACACCAACCAAGCCATCAACGACGCTTACCTCGCTATGGCCTATCTGCTTAAGGATGAGAAAGATATGGTCATCCTAGCAAAAGAATATAAGAAGAGCTCGGACACTTTGGGTAATGTCAAGTCCAGCCTAAGTACATCCCACAAAAAAAATTGAGCAAAGAAAAAAGAATAATAAGTTGACAGCAAAGCTGAAAGTTATCTTGATTGATACAGCCTCTATTGACTCTATAAGAAAGTAGGCTAAGCTCAAGTTTAACTATGCTTAAGCTGAAATAATAAGGCTAAAGTCTGAGCTGGAGGCTAGGAAAAAGAAAAAAGAAGACTTGAAGAAAAAAATTGTAGAAGAGTTCAAGACTTCTAACAAATACCTTTAGGTAAATGTGGAGTTCTCCAAGAAAAACGTGTTCGTTACCTTTTAACTAGCCAAAGAATAGGTACACTTTAAATATTTCAACCTCAACCTTGACCTCTTTGATATTGATATCAACAATATTAGATCGAGGCCTCTTCTAAATTGAACTGAGGATGAGGAAAAAGAGAAAGATGAAAATGAAGCCATGGATGCCGAGCTAAAAGTAACTCTAGAGCCTGAGCATGAGGTGAAAGAGGCTGGGGAGGGTGAGGTCATCGCTCTGTTCTTATTAATGAGAATGTTACTACTGATGTTGCTGATTTATGATTCTTTTTTATTTTTAACTTTTTTGTTTTTAACTTTTATAAATTTTTGTTAATGTATGAGGTCAGTTTTTGTAATGACCTCAGATAGGAATGATCTGCTGACATCATTTGTTAACAATTTTTGTAATAATTAATCAATTCAAATTTTTGTTCAGATCAGTTTAAACTTTAGTTCAGTTATTTTATTATAGTTTTTTCTTATCTACACAAAGTTTGAGCTTGGTTAACTATGATAATTTTTTTTTTATTTATACAAGTTTGTGTTTAGGTATCAAAAAAGTTTAAACCCGATTAAATGAACTAAGGATTTAATGATTCAAGTTAAATTAACTTAAGAATCCATCTAAGTTTCGGCTTGAATTTTATTAGGTCAGTTAGGTGTAAGCTCATTGAATGTGATTTGATTTTTGTATTGAAGTATAAAGTACAAGTGTAAGCTCGATTTAGATCGAGCTATTGATAATAGACCTTTAAATTATCTACATTCCATGTCCTTGGGATGACATTGCCATTTGTATCATATAGTTTATAGGTTATGGCATGGAAAACCTCTTTAACTATATACGATCTTTCCTAGATCGAGGTAATTTGTTACCTCAGTCATTTATTTTTAAAGCTTCAATTTTTCAAAGTACTAGATTGCTCTTTTCGATGTGCTTGTGTTAGACCCTTTTATTATAAAATTAGACACTTTTTACTGATAAGCCACTATCCGTGTTAAGGCTATGTCTCTCTATTTTTTGACAAAGTCAATGTTGATCTTAAGCTCTTCTTTATTTTCTTCTTTTAACCCTAATTCAACTCTCAAACTTGAAAGGCCAATCTTAATAGGTACTAAGAGCTTTGTTCCCAATACCAAATGAAATGGGGTTTCACCTATCGGTACCTTTATGGTTATCATTAGGGCCCATAGCACCCATAGTAGCTTGTCAGCTCACTTCTCCTTTATAGCATTAAGTCTCTTCTTCAGGCTTTCTAATATTATTTTTTTCATTGCTTTGGCCTGTCTATTGGATAAAGGGTGGGTGACCAACATGAATCTCAAGTCGATGTGAAAGTTTGAACACCATTTCTTAAAATTTAAGTTTTCAAATTATTTTATCCGTTACTATTAATCGAGGTAAGCCAAGTTTACAGACTATATTCTTTCACACAAATTTCTTCACTTAGGCTCCTATAGTAATGGTCAAGGCTTTGGCTTCAAGTCATTTCATACAGTAATCTACTGCTAATAAGATAAATCTCTTTTGGATTGTGATCGGGTGAACAGTTCGAGACATCAATTCCTCACTGTATGAAGAACCACAAGTTTATGATAGGGGTGCACTTGATTAAAGGGAGATGTTGCACATAAACAAACCTTTAACATTTATCACATTTTTTTACAAGTTCAGTTGCATCTCTTCTAAAAATAGGTTAATAATAGCCTTACTTAAACACTTTGTAGGTTAATAGTCGAGGTCTGAGATGACTTTCGCATATTCTTTCATGGATTTTTCATAAGATATAGTCTATTTCTTCATCATCATCACATCTTAGATAAGGCATATTAAACGATCTTCTATATAATTTCTCTTTAATCATGTACCGAAAATCTTTCTCATCAATGCCTTAGCTCGAATTCTTTCTTCGAGTAGTGCTTCAGTGGTCAGGTACATCTTGATCAACGTTATTCAAGTTTTTTTTTGTGATCTGTCTGACGAGCTTATCTTTGATGCTTTTGTATGTCAGCTCTTCTACTAAGACTTGGTTTGGACTTTCTGTTGTTATTCTTAAAGCCAACTTAGATAAAGAGTCCACTAGTAAATTTTTTGACCTTGATATTTTCTTTACCTTGGTCTTCTTAGAATCGACCATTAAGGCCAATGCTTTATCTAGATATTTTCAAATTTTTTCTTCCTGAGCTCTAAATTGTAAATTAATTTGGTCGACCACTAGTTGAGAGTCGCTGTACATGGTTACATATTAAACAATCAGTTTAGTCACTAGCTTTAAACCTACTATCAATGCCTTATATTTTACCTCATTATTGATGCTCGAAACTTAAATCTCAAGGCATATGGATATTGTTATCCCTTCGGGCTTATTAGAATAAGCCAACTCATCTGCTGTGATTCGTGGTCAATCTATCAACATAAAGCTTTCAATTTTTTTATTTGAGATTTTTTTCTTTAGGTTATCTTTTAAGTTAGGCCAATGTGAGCTCTACAACAAAGTTTATTAGCAACTGTGATTTTAATGTGAACTTGGGTAATATATGTAAATTAAACTTGCTGAGCTCTATTACCCATTTAATCAACATCTTTGATAGTTCTAGCTTTTATAAGGCCTGTCTCAGTAGTTGGTCGATCAACACATGAATCGCATAGGCTTAAAAATATGACCTGAGTTTTTTGATCAAAGTGACAATTATATAAGCTAATTTTTTATGTCATTGTAGTTAATTTCTGGCCTTGTCAATACCTTACTCACAAAATAGACTAGTCTTTATTTTTTTTTTCTTGGGTTAAAACTAAACTAATGGCCTGATTTATGGTGACCATGTATAAGTACAAAATCTCATCGAATCTCGACTTAGATAGAATAAGTGAAGAGGATAAGAACTTTTTAAGTTTTTTAAAAGCTTTTTGATACTGAGAGGTCTATCTGAAATTAAAAATATTTTTCAAAATTTTAAAAAATGACAGATACTATTTTGTCAACTTGGACATGAATTGGTTTAAGATGGCTATTCTTTCAATTAACCTCTGTATTTCTTTCACTGAGGTCAGTGTCTTTATGTTTATGATCATTTAAACTTTTTTTGGACTCATCTTTTTTTTTATTAATTATGTAACTAAAAAACTTTTTGATGTGACCCCAAAAGCATATTTGCTTAGGCTAAGCCTTATATTATACTTTTTCAAGGTGTTAAAGGTCTCTCTAAGGTCTTTAGGTGCTCAGTCAAGCTCTTGTTTTTAACTATCATGCTATCTACATATATTTCTATATTGCAGTTGATCGAATTTTTAAACACCTTGTTTATCAACCTTTGGTAAGTTATCTCTTTATTCTTCAATCCGAAGAGCATTATATTGTAACAGTAAATGCCTTTCTCAATGATAAAGGATATCTTTTTCTCACCTTCTTTTAGCAGTTTAATTTAATTGTAACCAAAATAGGCATCTATAAAGTTGAAGAGGCAATGCTTAGTACTATAATCCACTAGTGGATATGTGCTAGGGAGAAGAAAGCTGTTTTTTGGGCATGTTTTGTTTAGGTCCATAAAGTCGACACACATCTTTTATTTTTTATTGTACTTTTTAATCATGACCATGTTGGCTATCCATTCGATGTAGTAAACCTTTATGATAAAGCCTACTTGTAGTAATTTGTCGACCTTATCCTCGATAGCTCATTATCTTTTTGGGGTAAATGTTCTCTTCTTTTAATAAACTAGTTTTACCATGGGGTTAATATATAGCCTATGGACCATTACTTCGATATCAATCCCAAGTATATCGAAAGGTGTCTAAGCAAACAAGTACACATTATCTTTCAAAAGTTGAATTAACTAATTTATATATGGAAGTTTGGTTTCGATCTGCATATGCTTTTTAGGGATGCTATCCCAGAATGGTATGGGTACCAGATCTTTGGCCGACTGAGGTTAACTTTCGTCTAAGTCCAATCTTTAATTAATTTTGTTTGATTAGGTTGGGACCATTTATTATGAAAACAAATCTCGATAAGATAATCAATATATTGTTAATGACTTGTTGAATATATATGTTATAAAATTGGTATGTATTTTTAATTCTGTATTGTATTTTGGTTGGCCTATTAGCTCAGTCCAAATGACGTGTAATTGTTCATCGTCTTTAAAATTATCTTAAAAATTTTTAAAAATAGAATAAGAGTTTTTTTTTGTTAGAGTTTAAGAGCTCGAAACATCTTAATATCACGCTTTTGTCAAGTTAGTGTTACGTTTTATGTTCTTACTTATGGCTTCATGTTTTTTGTCATTTTTCGTTATTTAACCTTTTTTAGTGCTTTTATTTTCGACTGAATAGCTAGTCTACTTCCTAGTCTTTCCTTTTATTATGGTGACATAACACTATCGTGCCATGAACTGGTCTCTCTTGACCTCTCTGACCTCATTGGGTGTTAGGAATTTTATTTTTTAATGTGAAGTTGAGCCTATAACTTGCATGATATATTGGCTAGGTTGACCTAGTATCATGTTGTAGGTTGATGGGACATCGATAACCATAAATTCTATGAGTGAAGTGACAGTCTTTAGTTTTATTCCCAAAGAAACCAATAGCTTGATTGCTTTTCTCACTAGTACTTGTTCATTTTCAAATTCTATCAGTGTTGTCGTGATTGACTATAACTGATCTTCACTAATTCTCATCTTTTTCATAATGTTGTAGTACATGATGTTGGTTGAGTTCTCATTATCAAACAAGACTTTTTTAACTAAATAGTTGTATACCACGGCTGTGATCACATGGCATTGTCATGTGGGTGTTGGATTTTTTATAAGTCTTTTAGGTAAACAGAGATTGATTCATCTTTCTAATTTTTTTTTCTTAGTTAAGGTACCTACGACTATGATTATGCCCAAGTTGAACTTTTTTTTGGCTAAGCTAGAGCTACCATCAAGTGATTACATTAATTACTTGGGTGATAGACTTGTTGCTATTATTTTGACCTTATTCTTATATCAGTTCGTTACCTCAAACTTTTATTCTTTCAATTTTTAGCCTTTCTTCTATATCCCGATAGGCTTTTTTCATTCTTGTTTATAGTTTGTTCTACGTTGGCCTTTTCTTTGCTGTTCTACAAACCTTTTTAGTTGACCTCTTTTAATTAGGGCTTCAATATCATTTTTCAGGTCAACATAATTTTCGGTGTTATGGCCTTTGTCCTTATGAAAAGCATATATTTTGGTTGAGTTTTTTCTCATATTCTGTCTTAGTAACTTCGACCATTTAAGGTCGTGATTTCTTTCAATTTATATCAAAATTCTCTTTTAAGAGGTATTCAGTGCAATGTAGTTCCTTTCTCCACTAGGAATTCTAGCCCAATATTGTCTTTTTTTTAGGGGAGTATAGTAGAAATCATTGCTTTTATTACAATTGAAAAGGAAGAATGAGCCTCTCTCATCTCGTTCACTGAGAAAGAGGGATGAGCCTCTCTTATCTTATTGTTTCTCATTGTAGCTTCAGTATTTATGTATTTTTTAGCAATCAGTAGGACATTGACTAGGGTTTGAGGTAGTTCTAAAGATAAGGTTAACTTCAAGTGGTACTCTTTGTCGTTGAGCCCATTTGTCAAGGCGACTATAATGACCATCTATTTTAGGTCTTTAACTTGTAAAGCTTTCACGTTAAAATGCATGACATAGCTCTTTTGAAATTCACTACGACCTTGGTGGATCGACATCAAGCTCAGAGTTGTCTTCTTCACTCTTCGACTACCTGTAAATCTAGATAAAAAATAGTGGTTGAGCTTTTTAAATGTTGTAATTAACCTCGGCTCTAAACTGCTATACCATGACCAAGCTGCACCATTTAGAGTGGTAGCCAAGCATTTGCACATTAGAGCTTCATCTGCATCCTACATCATCATGTTAGTCCTATAAAGTTTTAGATGATCGAAGAGATCAAAAGTTTTGTCGTAGGTTTTCAAGGTCACTATTTTAAATCCTTTCGATGGCATAGCTTTATTAATTTCTTTAGTGAAGGGTAAGGTTTCTAGGAATTTCAACTCGTCCTCAAATGTTACCACATTTATTTTCAACTTCTTTTCCATAACCTGCATTTGAGCTTTCAGATCTTTGTTCAGTTAAGGTTCAGAGTTTGTTTGTTTAAATTTTTAAGTCGTAGCATGTGTTGAATTGTGGCAGAGGTAATGGTAGGCTAGGGTGTCATGCTCATTTTCTCTGAAAGTCGAGGAGGCTTCTACATCTTTATAGCTTAGTTGCTAACAGTGGTTCCTCAACCAAGGGTGATTACGTTAGGCACTTTTGAAACTTGTGGTGAGATTATAGTTTGTAATATCTACTTGAGGGTCTGTATTTATTCAATTAAAGCTTAGAATTGTTTGATGGTCAGTCCCGCCTATGATTGGGCAAGTCGAATGAAATGTTGGCTATGATAAGTTTTTGTTTCAACTGGGACAACTATATTTCCTTCCTCTAAAGTTCTCTTCCTTAGTAGCATTGTTTTGTGTTCAGCTAATAAATGAAAATAGTCCCTTACTTGGTGTACCAAATGTTTGTGTCGAGCTCCAATCTTAGGGTATTTTTAAAAAGATAGAAAAGAAGAATGGTTAGAGGTAAAGGTAGGGATTGTTCTCTTCGTTTACATTTTAACACACAAATCAGAATAAATGAGGTTGGAATAAGAGTAATAAGTAGAAACAAGAATAGTATGGACTTACCTTAATGGTGTTTGGACCTTCATATTTATAAATAAGCAACACAGACCATTAGGAGACAAAAAAGACAGCGCTGAGTTGATGTGGCACTGAATGTGCCATATTAGGTTGACATAAATGATATAATTACCCCTAATTGTTTGTTGAAGGTTTCAAACATGGGAAAAAGACTACTATACCATTTTAATCACTAAATGCCCCTAACAATATAACTTGCTTACTTCATTTTGGAATAAAAATATTTCATATGAAATGAATTCTTTTATATGATTTATGGTGTATATTTTGTCTATGTTATTATTATTATTTTGACATAATTATTAATAAGAATTCAACATATATTTAAATTTAAAAGTATTTCACCTATAATTCTTTTTATCATAATACTACAATTGTCAAATTATAACGAAAAATTATGCAGAGATCCACTACTTATAAGTAGAGGTTCTATATAAAATTTTGATGATCTCCATACAATTTTTAATTGTGATTAGTTAATTGTACTATAATTATGACAAATGATATGCACCCATTAAATCAAATTATTAAAAATTTATGTAAAATATTGAAATATTAAAATTCAAATAGTTTTTTATATTAAATCCCTAAATAATATGACCTATATCCATCTCAACTCTGACTATCAATTATATTTAAAAAATAAGTAAGAAATTTGATTTAATTTTTATCACTTATTATATTTTTAATTTTTTTTAAATATCAATTTGAAAATTATCTATTCAATCCTAAATGTCATTCAAAAATTATTCTAAAAATTAAAAACTATAAATGTAATGTGTTAAATCATTTTTGTATTTTTTGATTTGCAGTTTTTTAAAATTCTATTACTATTACAATTTATTTTTTTAGTTTGCATCTTTCTTTTTTCAAGGTATATTCTATTACTTTTGTAAGTTTATTCTTATAAAAATTAATATTTTTTCAATTTACTTTTTTTCACACATCCCCTAATATTTTTCATTTTTTGTATAGTAATTTGAACAAGATTACAAAAGTTAAAATATGTTCATACCTTTTTTTAATTTAATTCATCATTTGATAATATATGTTCTTGTTCTTTGAAGAAAGATTTGTAATTTATTTTTATTTGATATAAATTTTAAGTTTATAAATATTATTACAAATAAAGATGGTGCAAAGTAAAGTCATGTCATTTTTTTTCTTACTTTTTAAAAGCAAATTATTTTTATAATAAGTTAGTCAAATATAAAATTTTATATATGTTATAAATTTTAAAAATTTGAATATAAATTTTAAAAATTTAAATATAAATTTAAAACTATTAACTCATATATATAAATATACATATATACATAAAATAAATAAATATTTTCCTATAAGTCACAATCTTTTTTTTTATAAAAAGAAACACAGCCACAACGAAGCAAAGTATCCCATAAGCAAGGAAACCCAAGTAACATTTAAGAATAAAAAAATAAAGTAAATAAAGTTGCAGCTATTGTTACTCCCACTATAAATCTTCGACCGTTCTCTAACTAATTTAATTCTTGGTGATAACTGATATGGGCCTAAACGACAACTATTTATATTAAGTTTGAAGGTTTTTTTTTCTTTTCATTCCCTATTTTTTACTTAATTAATACAAATTTATATGGTCATTTAATTAATAAAATATTTTTATTTAATTTTATTTTAAAAATATATGTAAAATATTAAAATATTTCTACTTTTAATTTGTAAAAAAATTTTTAAATCTCTCAAACTCAATGAACTAAATAAAAATTTTGAAAAATGAATTTGATTCAAGTTAGAGATATTTAATTTGGAATTGTTTTTTAAAATTTTAATATATATTATTCTTATTTTTCACTTTTCACAAGATTCCTGTTGACATTGTCATTTGATTTTCAATATGTATATACATAATTTTTTTTTTTGAAATTATAGAATTTTTAATTTAATATACTAGTTTCTTCTTTTACATTTTTTTGTTACATTGCAAACACCATTTTGATAGTTTGTTCTTTTTGCATATTATTAAAATAATATACAAAGAAATGAAATATTTTGTCTCTATTCGAATTTGTACATTAATGCATATAAAATGTAAATATAGTACTATAAAATTTAATAATTTTTTTGGCCAATCTAACATTTAATAATTAAAAACATATTTTATTAACTATTCATATTTACATGGATAAGTTTTATCATAGTAATATTAATAAAAATAAATGATAGTATCTTATATTAAGTACTTTAATTCGTTTGAAAATACATTTTCAAATTAAAATAAAAATAGTGGATTTTTTACTAAAAATTTTTTTAGCAGTGAAATTAGGATAAACATTTTTTGAATTAATTAAGAATTTAAATTGGACTTGATTCTTGTGAAAAAAATTAAAATCATAAAATTTGATTTCAATAAAAAAAGTTCGTAAAATATAATAATACAGTAATCTTTTTGTTAAAATAAAACAATATTCAAAATAAAATAAGTACAAAAATAAAACTAACTAGCTTTTCACCCATGCAACTCATGGGATTTTTAGTTTTCATAAAATTATTTTAATTAATTAAGTTTCTAAAAATATTATTTTTTTAAATTTTAAATTTATATGCTGTAGTTATTTCAATTTGAAAATAAAGTATAAAATTTTTTTATATATAATTGTACTTAAAATTGAAGAATGTATTTTTTTTTATTTTTTCCAATAACCTATAGATTGTGTTTAGAAACTTAAATTTTAAAAAAATATATTTGGATTTTACAATTTATATAAATATATAAAAACCAAAACCTCTAATAAAAAAAATATGATGTGGTTAGTTTACATTTTTAACATATAGATAATCTAAAAAATTGACACATGTTCAAAATTAATTATGCATTTCAAATTTAAAATTTAAATTTTAATGATAAAATAGATTTAATTTAAAACATCTCATTCCCATTATTATAAAACCCATTCAATGATTTTTATATTATATAAATATATAAAAGCCAAAACTTTTGGCAAAAAAGGAAAATGTCAAATGTGGATGGATTATAATATTAACATATGAACAAACTTTATCTATTATCACATGTCCTATATTAATTATATTTATTCATATTTATTTTTCTTTAAATTGATGTGAATTGAGTTGATTTCATAAAAAATTTTAAATATTTAAATGCATTAATTATATTTATTTTCTTTTGAATTTTCAATTGACATATCTTTTATTTTCAATAAAATATCCTAAATTATAAATCAAAGCTAAATAAATGATGCATTATAATCAAAGAATTTCTCAATAATTCAAAGAATTAAAACACTATAATTAAGGTCATTAAACATTTTTAATTATTCAAAGAATTTCTATTGAAATCTAATAGGAAATATTATAAAAAGTTAATAATTACTATAATTACGGTCAAGAATTATCTCCTTAATCAATTATTTGATACATTCATATTTTATTAAATATGATATTCAACTAAGTAATAAATGTTTTATATATAATATAATAATTTTATATATTTATATCTTATATCTTATATAAATATATAAAAGCCAAAACATTTAGCAAAAAAAAAAAAAAAAGTCCAATATGGATGGACTATAATATTGACATGTGGATAATTTTTAACAATCACCACGTGTCCTATATTAATTATATTTATTCATATTTATTTTCCTTTAAATGGATATGAATTGATTTGATTTCATAAAAATTTTAAAATATTTCAATGCATTAATTATATTTATTTTCTTTTGAATTTTTAATTGACTTTATTTTCTTTTGAATTTTCAATTGACTTACTTTTTATTTCCAATAAAATATCCTAAATTATAAATCAAAGCTAAATCAATGATACATTATAATGAAAGAATTTCTTAATGATTCAAAGAATTAATAAACATTATAATTACAATCATTAAATATTTTTTTAATGATTCAAAAAATTTCCATGGAAATCTAATAAGGAATATTATAAAAAAAATTTTATAATCACTATAATTACGATTAATAGTTGACTCTTTAATCAATTTTTTGATACTCTCATATTTAATTAAATATGACATCCAATTGAGTAATGGATGTTATTCGTGTATAAATATATATATATATATAAATAATATACTAATTTTATATATTTATATAAGATTAATGATACATTATAATGTTAGATTTTTGTCTTTGTTATAAGATTAATCATACATTATAATGTTAGATTTTATATATAAGGGTTGTGATCATTAAGTTATGCATCCCATATACAGTAATTGCTCAAAATAATTTAATCAATAATATGGATCATAATTAAATCAATGATACAATATAATCAAATATAGAAGTCAATGCATATATATATATATAATTAATTCTCCATTATTAATATTTCAATCTCAACCAATCTATCAAAATAAATATTTTCTTAAATTGACAAATTAAATCAATCAATATATTGTTATCATAACTAAATTCAATTTTTACTTAATTTTATAAATGATTCAAAGAATTAATAAACATTATAATTATGGTTATAAAAGATTTTGTTTAATGATTTAAGAATATCTAAAGAAATATAATTAATAAATACTACAATTACAATCATAAAAGAGTTTATTCTCTAATCAATTATTTGATACATTTATATTTGATTAAATATGATATCTATTTAAATAATTGATGTATTTCATATATTAATATAGAAAAGCAAATATATCAAATTAATTATCCATAATTAAGTTAATGAAACAAAATATTTCAATCTCAATCTCAACCGATGATCATCATTTACTCACAATTTTTATTATTTCAATATTAACTTTCATAATTTAAAGTTGTCTCATTAATTAATGTACAACACACCTTTTATATAAATAGCTCTAGGTTTTTTATTTTGACAAGCAGTGCATCCCTAACCACATTTTACTAATTTTTTTATCTTTTGATTACCACTCAATTCCACTTCAATTTTCATTCCAATTTTCACTTTGCATCATTTCTTACTCTCCATTGCTCAAAGGTTTTATCACTTTATACTGATATTTTATAACTCTTTAGCCATGATATTAGCTTTCTTTTTTAAATACTTTTTGTTGTTTCTTAAGTATCATTTTGTTTTTATTGCAAAATTATAATTGATCTGTTTCATAATATATATATATATATATATATATTAGTTTTTTTGGATTTATATGGCTTATTTAATAAATTATTTATATTTTACTGGTAACTAAGGTTTCTATATGTAGTATGAACATAAAATTAAATAGACAAAGGAGAATGGCAATTTTAACACAAAAGCAATCTTCACAACATATTATGCCACGTAGACCAATTGAAAATAGATTTTGAAGCTCACATTCTATCATGAATATTGGAAGTTGCTCTAAATATCAATCAAGAACCATTCAAAAAACACAAAATACCAAAAGTATTTTTGAAGTATGAGATTTTTGAAACCTTGTGCACTTACTATGGTGTAATACTTTGGTATGAAGAATATATAGTGAAATAAAAAAAGGTCACGATACCAAACTTACAGTGAATAAGGTGTATAATTTTGATGCTTAGTTTAAATATAAAAAATTATTGGAATAGTTATATATAAGCTTATTATAATGGTTATATTTGTTACAAAGTTATATAGTATAGATTATAATTGAAACTTTAATCAAATTATGTATTGTTGCTTATTTGTCTCTTTACCTCCATTTGTTAAATTTATTGACTTATCAAGTAAAAGTACACATTCTTCAAAGATAGTAGGAAATACTTAAGAATCAGATACCGCATTTTCACTCAAATAATTTATGAAAGAATCTCCTGTAAAAAAAGTTTGTGCATAAGATTGATTTCATGTTGACGAAAATTTTAATTTTTTAGAATCGAAAACATTATTGTCTTTTGTTTAGAGATTATTTGGATTCAACAAATTATAGTTTAAGTTTCTTTAAATTTGATAATAATTGCATAAGTATATTTAATATGTAATTAACTTAGTTTATTATATTAAAATATACAAAATTGAAATAAAAAAAATGATTACATAAATTTTGAGGTGTTCATAAATTTCAAAGCTTATATTGTCATTTTAGAAAAGAAAACTTTTATTATATATAAATTTATTGATATATGAATATATTTTCGTGTATTGCGCGTGTTTAAAACTAGTTAACATTTATTTTTAAAATGATTAATTGACTAAAATAAATTAAGAACCGAATCAAGAGTAATGGTATCTTAAATTGAGAGTAATTTATTATTGATAATTAGAATATTTAAGTATAATATGTATTCAATATATTTGGGAGAAATGAAAAAAGAGATTTTGAAATTAATATGATAATGATAATAAAATTAATTTGATTTGACATATTAAAATTAAATTTAATTGATTTGATCATCTATTAATTATTTTAAAATCAATATATTAAATATATCTTATATAAATATCCAAACATAAAATTTGGAAACAATATAATCATTTAAACAATTAATATATTTTTTATAAAAATAATTTATTAATTTTATTACTTTATTTAGACAAATTTCAACTATAGTTAAAATGGTACCACCTAATACTGATTTGATTTTTATATTATGTAGTTTTTCATATTTATAATTTAGCATCAAGTTTAATCTAAAAATAACCAACAACTGTGTAGGTTATTGGTATAATACTAAACTTTTAGTTAAGTGATCACGGTTCTAATTCTGATAACTTTAAATACTAAAACAATATAATCTAAAAATATCTATTAAAATGCATGTACATAGAAAAGCAAAAAAAAAAAAAAAATCAATAAATACATGACTAAAAATCATTTAAGACTTTAAAAGCTTGTAATACATAGATAGAGTCAAGGTGTGATAAAAATAATCTTAAATATTTTAACAATGCATTACTTTCATAAAATCATTTAAGGTTGAGCTTTCAAGATTAAAAAAGGTAAGAGCTTTTCTAAAGAATCATCCCAACACTTTTCTTTTTGCATACTTCTTTTTTTTTTTTTTTCTTATTATCATTATTATTATTATTACTTTTCACATTCTTTTCATTTTTTCTTTTTCTTTTATTCTTCACAACTTTTTTTTCTTTTTGCAAGCTCTTTTTAGTGAATGATTTATATTATTGGCTTGTTAATCGTTTTAAAAAATGTCATGTTTCTTTTAATAAATGTATTTTATTTTATATATTTTTAATTTAAAAATTAATTCAAAAAATTAAATTAATTAAATTATTAATTTATTAATTGCTTTAAATTACTCTCATTGAATTCGTTGAAAGATGTTAAAACTTTGATTGCCATTATTAATAAATAAAATAACTTGATATCTCTTTTTTCAATTATAAATATTTAACTTTTGAATTATATTTATTAAAAAACATACTTTCCATTTTTTTTAAAATAAGACTTATTGGCTCTACCTTTTAAGCTATACGTGTGTGTATATATATATATATATATATAATTTAATATATTAATTTTAAAAATGATTAGCAAATACTCAAATCAATTAAAATTAATTTTAATATATCAAATCAAATTAATTTTATCATCATTATCACATTAATTTCAAAGTATCTATTTTTTTATTTTTTTATTACATACACATTATATTTGACTATTTTAATTATTAAGCATAAATTACTCTTAATTTAAAATATTATTACTCTTGATTTAGTTTTTAATTTATTTTAATCAATTAATCATTTAAAAATAAATATTAATAAGAATCATTGAATTGAATGTGTTTTACAATAATAAAAATAAGATATTGTAAATTAAATTTATTTTATCATTAAATTTAAATTTTAAAATGTATAATTAATTTGGAATATATATCAATTTTTTAAATTATTTACATATTCAAAATATAAACTATCCATATCAAATTTTTTTTAAAATTTTAATTTTTATAAAATGTACATTAAAAAAATAAATAAAACTAATATAGAAGGACAATGTGAGTCAACGCGGTCTGAGATTTCAAATAAACTTGAGCGATTAAAGAGCGACAGCTGTCCAACTGCAGAATGTTGACCTAATTCTGTTTTCAGAGAATCTAAAAGAACGTTTCCTCGTGATTAGTATGTTGGTGCAGATATTTTCTTCTCTCACTTCATTGTGACGATTTTGATAATAGAGGACAGAACGTTTCATTTTTTGGTTTAAAAAAAGAAACAGATCTATCTCCACTTCCTTTTACCCTTTTTACTGTGTTCTTTCTTCTCTGCATCTTCACTTTGAATTTCATTTTTTTGTACAGTGTCATTCTGCAATTGCTTTCTTTGAGCACTTTCATTGCGATCGCTGCATATTAATGGTTGTGTTAAGGGCTTTTTCTTTGTTTTGATTCCCATTCCCTTTAGTATTTTTTATTTTTTGCCTTTCCTTTCTCTGTTTTTGTTTTTATTTTATTCCGTTTCTTGATATGCTGTTTTCTAATGCTTTTAAGAATATGTTAAGTCCGTGTATTCAAAAGCTTCTTCGAGAAAGTGCTTAATTCTATACTTTTATTTCGTTTGCTTTTGAAATATACAAGTTCACGTATGATTTGATTTTCTATGTTGTTTGATTCTTTTTAACTTCTTTGGATAATGTTATGAGTTTGATGTGTTTTTTTTGTACTTTATTTGTTGAGTTTACTCGCGGCCTTTTGTTTCGATTTTTTTAATGTTATTTTTTTTCTTTAATCCGTATTTTGGAAAGTTTATTAATTGCTATTACTAGCTTCATTATACTATTCATTTTTACTTCACTGAAATTGCATGCGATAAACTAAAAATCTTCAACAAAATGTTTTTGTTTTGTTGATTTTGATCTTGGTGGTTGTGGCCGGTGGTTGATGGTTCTATGTGTAGGGATTATTAGAGATGCTACCCATAACTGAGAATTGAGAAGTGGGATTGATTATCTTTTCAAGTTCGAGTGCTGTTATTGTATGGTTAAATTGTCAAGGGATAGTATTGCTTTAATGAAAATGAGTTGGAATTTCTGTAGAATACTTTTGGATAATGAAAAAGAGAAAAGGGAGTAAGGAAATTGATTATGTTTTCAAATGAAGAAAACAAGTAAGAAATCAAATTGCTGTCTATAAGACATGCTATCTGGATTCGTCTTATTAGACCATAATGTCTGATTTACTTTTGGATAAGCTTAATGGAGGTAAAATATAAATTGCTGCACTATGAATTGTCTATTTGTGGTACAAGGTTATTTAATGCATTCAGGTTGTACTTTGTTTGTCATATTGGATTAGAAACTAATTTTAATTGAGTTTCTATAATGCTGTCATTTGCGTTTCCTATCTTTGTAATAATTAATTGAAGTTCTAACCTATATTAATGTGTAAAATATTGCTTAAAAATCTTTTTCCTTGAATTATTCTGAATAGGTGTACCATCCTTAAAGTTATAAAAGAAGTGTTTTATCATTATCATTGCTCATTAAATTCGATTTCCAAAAAAAATTTATGCGATTCATTTTTTTTTTTTTTTTTTTTGGGATAAGAAATAGTTGTTGCCTCTTCGGTGAGCTATGGTTTTATTATCATAATGATATTTCATCCGGGGGATTGGGGAGGGGGTTTAATAGATTTGTATTGATTGATTTTTTTTTTTGGGGTGTATTTACATATAAGGGAATCGCTAAAATAGTTTGATCAATTGACCTCTAAGTTATGCTACCAGTAGTAATTTGTTAAAATTTTATTGTTGTTGTGATATTTGAATTCAGTAACTGGTCATTAATCTTTTCTCCTCTGATAATCCTTTTGGGTTCTTAGGTGAAGTATTCAAGCCGTAAGAGTAGCACTAAATAAATTCCTTAACCTTGATGGAAGTACGAGTCCAGTTTGTAAAATTTTCTGTTCTTTATTGGCATGTCTGTTGGCAACTCTGTCTACATTGTTTGCATTCAGGATGCAAGTGTCAAATATGGTAATTGTCCACCACAAATACATTCAATCTTCTTAATTTTTCCCTTATACTTGGAGGATCACCCTTGATACCCATGTAATCTTTGAATTGTCCAGTACAGGTGTGCTAGGAAAGTAAAAGAGTTGGAGCAACATTATATGGATTGTTCAAGGGCTGATATTTTATAATTTTAAAGGTTTTGTAGTGAACAGAATGGGTTTTTTTTTTTTTTTTTCCCTGAAGTTTAAGGATATTTAATGGATAGTTTATGGCTTTAATTTTCATTAGATCATGCTCTGTATTTCTATTTCAAAAGTAACTTAATTGTCAGCTAAAACTGAACTCCTAGAATTGTCACTCCAATGCGTACCCTTTGTCTAATCCTTATCAGTTGAAGGAAGCATGATCGAACTCTATTAGAATCTTGATTTTTTAAAAAATCTTTGGCATCATATTAGCTTCTGATAGATTAGAATCTGTCTCAAATAAGATATAATTAAAAATGGCTTGCATAAACTCATTATGCAAATTAGTACAACATGATGTATTTGAAAATTTTAAGTGCTTGGTTGTCTGATTTTATTGAAAATTCTAGCTATGCCATGTCTTTGGTCTGAAAATTGATTTATATTAAGAAGCAGCTTCAAAAAAATTCAATAGAAGGATAACAAAGATAGTGGTTAAAACTTAGGTACTTCAAGGGTAGGTAAACAGACAAAAAAGTGCACCCCATGCTGAAAATTTTGGAAACTCTTCATATGTACCTTACAAGGGCCTTGAAAAGATTATTTATAGTTAGTATTTAGTAACTTTAGGGTCCTGATCTCTGTGATTACTTGTACATTCCTTATACAGATTTCCAAGCAAATTAAACTCACATGCTTATCACTTGAATTTTGAGAATATGAAGGTTTTTAAATAGAAAGTTGAAAATGTTTAGCAGTATACTTTTTACTTTATTGTTTGTGTGTACTAGTCCAATTGGACCAAGGAAATCCAGTAGTTTTGGGCCGCTATCTGGCTAAAGGGGCTGTTGTAATGGTGGTGGCATTGCAAGTAATTTAGGTTTGCCTCAAGTCAAGCTTTACTTGTTCTTTTGTTGTTGGTGGAGATCGAGACTTGGAATCTTTGGTTGTAGCATTAGTTATTTTTATATGATACAGATATTTAGAGCTTTTTTTGAGTTGATAGGTGGAGCTAGAAGCTGACTTAGAGGTATAGAGTTATATAGGGCAAACCTGTTGGGGAAGTCCAAAGCTAAACCTTGTAAAAAACCATGCGAATTAAGAAGATTATGTGCTTGGAAAATTTGGGTGTATGATAGATTTAGTTTAGTTATTTTCATTGGATATTCATTAAATTAGAGTTAAATATCTTACGACTCTTATTGTTGAGAAATAAATACGTGAAGTCTTTGTACATTTACCTTACTATAGTTGCCAAATGTTTACATCATTCTAGGGTTTACTTTTCATATTTCGTAGCACTGCTGATTACTCTAGGAGTTGTTCTGTAATTTTTGTTTTTCATATTTATTTTCAAATAGGCTTTGATGGCTTCTATGTGGCATTTGATTTAACTGCACAATTAGAGAGGAGAGGAGAATGTGATCTTATAGGAGCTTGAAATCCAATTGTTTGGTCCTGGCATACCAGTTTAAAAATTTGGTTCAATGGTTCTTCATTTATAGCATTGAAACATATATCGACCTTTCAGTTTGGATTATGGGAACTACCTTTCTTCTAATTGAAGGCAAGCACATACTTGAGTGGTGCTAAAATTTTGATAGATTTGGTCATTTATTAAACTTATAGGTTTGTGGTCTTTTGTTGTGGTAGCATATAGCCTGTTTGATTAAATAGATATAAGTCATTTAACGTCTTGTGCTTAGAATCCTTAATTCTTAAAATTATGTTTTACCTTGTGCCTCTGGCTTTCATCTTAGGATCAAGTAGCATAAATAATTGGTTGCTCTTTATCAATAGCTTACCTTCTTCTGTCTCTAATTATTTTTTAAAAATTATTTCAAATAACAGAAATGTAGTTTTCGTAAGGGTTTATCTACATTCAAACTGAGTTGTTTTTTTATTAATCTGCAATATAATGCTTTGTGCTCAATTACTGTCTCAATGGTTTGTTGTATGACTTATAAGCGTAAGGACTACATGGTTTCTGTGGTATAATAGAGAAAATTAGTTCTTGTTAATAGTTATCAGAAGGCTTCTCTTCCATTATTAGTTACTTAAGTCCTTAAAATATCATTGGACAAACTAGTTAGCTAAGACATGCTCACATCACCTCAATGGCTCTAAACCTCAATTGGGATCTTGTCATATCATACAAGCTGGAATATCTTCACTTATCTGGGTGTTCATGTACTTCTGCTTGATTATGTTATTCCATCTTGGAGTTGGAAAATTACCTAGAATCATAACTTTAAATCCCTTTTCATTACTTGTCTTAAGATATTGGCGAATTTGGGGAGCACTTTGCCTGCAGTCAGCAGATGACAACTTGTTGAATGGATGAACCTGTAAAGCACAATAATTCTCCATATTATAATTCAAGGAAAAACAGCATATATGTTTTCTTGAAGCTACTGCCTTAACTTTTCTGGAAGAAAAATTTTCTCCTGTAACTGATACACATACTGACAGATCTTCTCCTCATGCGTTTAATGCATCATGTTTAATTTTCTCATCTTGGAATGTGAGCCCAAATATCATGATTATCATGTTTATCACTGCAATAAATCCATGTGCTTTTTTAGTCAGATGCAATGTGCAGCCTAAGATTGTAAAAAATAGATTTTTTACCTTATAGTTCTGAAGGGGGTACTTACCTGACATCCTGCCTGCCAACATGCCACTTCTGGCATTTATGACTACATTTCTGTTTAACTAACATGAATCGGATTCAGGAGAAGAGTGCTGATACTATAAAAACATTGAAAGTTTCAAGGGTTCAAGACTTCTGCACTGAGCACGAGAACTGTTCTTTACCTGCCTGCTGGAAATTAATTATGCTAATTATGTGTATGGAGTGGGTTTCAAATTTCTTGTAGCTCCTTTTCCTGTGAGGATATTATAGTGCGAGAATATGGCTACCTTTATTGTTATAACTCTTTTCCCAGCCTCCCATGATCCGAATAGTTTTTCTCCTTTTGCTCAATTCTACGAAGCAGTTCTAATTATATTCTGTTTTCATATCTACGTTTGATGTATGCATGAATGCCTGCAGTTGACTACGACCTTTTCACATACTATGTAATTATATCACCTATTATCATCACATTTATCAGTATGAATTATTTGATTTCAAGTAGTTGTTGATTTTCTCCAATATAGTCAATACAATTACTGACGAAGATGAAACTTAGTCGTATAACCTTTGTATTTGACCTTGAGGATTGATAAAAGGTAAAATTACTGAGCAGTAAGGAGTACGCTGCTGAAATGGCGACTATACCGGCAAGGTAGTGTGCTAAGAAAGTTTTGGCCTGTCTAGATCAGTTACTAAAGCATGTTTTTTGTAATGTAAATCCCGCAAATCATTTCTTATTTTCAAACGAAGTTGCTTGTTATCCTGTTAGTGCTCTATTAATTATGTATATTCAGTTATCAGTTCATTTGATTCCCCCCCTCCCACTCCCTTTTTTTCTGTTTTAAGTTTTTTCTTTCATCAAGGTCAAGGATGCGAAGCTATAAGCAAAAAGAAAACCAATCTAAGAATTTTTTTATTGGATAAAACACGTAGTAAAATTGCAATTTGCAGTCAGTAAATCAATTTTGTTGAACACAATAAGTTCACAAGGCAGCAGAGTAACACCAGACACAAACAGTGCATTCTAATAATTGTGTAAATTACACAGGATAACTTGTTTCTCTGTTCATTTTACTGCAATTCTAAAGTTTATTTCATATGAAATCCTTTTCTTTATGCTGAACATACTCTATCTAATAGCTGGAATACGAAAGCTCACTGGTAGAAGCTTTAGTTTTTAATCGTGGACAAGTTGTTGATAGGTTGCTGATGATGTCCATTGACGGTTGTCTGGCCAGCTTGCTAATGCAGTTGTAATCTGTTGCAAATTTAAGAATTTATTTTTAGATTGATATTGAAGTAATTTGCTTTCTTAGTTTGTTTTATTTACTGTAGTTTTTAAAACAGTATTGAGTGGAAGAATTACCCAAACTTTGTTGATTTTGCCAGTGCATCATTCTTAGGAGGTTGGGGCTGGCTTAATTGGAGATGAACAGGTGCGTGCAAATCATATCTGATGTTGAAAGTATAATTTGGGTGCGAGCTTCTGCTAGCTCCATTTGCTTCCCTTGTTCCATAAACCTGAGACGCAAAAATTGTGCTGTAGATTATCAGGAGGAAAAATTTTCATTTGCTTAAATTTCAAGATTATTTTAGGGGTCTTATGGCCTAGTGGTTTTAGTTTGTCATTTTCATTCTATTACCTTATGAGAACCAAGGAAAAGAGAGGAAGTATGAGTCATAGGTGAATATGAAATATTCTTAGTACTTATCTATTTATCTAGGCCAATACCTTCTTTTGAAGTTCAGTATTTTCTTGGCGGAGGAGGTCTACCTTGTTATACAGTTCTAGATTCTCCTGATGAATGAGGTGTCCCTGCCATTGAATAAAGGAAAATTACACAACCAGAAAATATCTACAGATGTAAATCTGAAAAAATAAAATTGCAGCAAAACTTTCAAAGAAACCTTGCTGTTTAGCTCTTTGATTTCGTCTGTTCGAATTTGGTCCTACAAGAAAAAAATAACAGAGGAGCAGTTGCATTAAATATTATCATCTGATCTTGAATGCTATAGGTAAAAATTTCATCCAATTCTGAAGCTGTCATACTTTTTTCATACGGACACTTTTCAAACTCATTTCAAGTTGGTTTTCCAGGTTCTGTAGATCTTTGACACTTAAACCAGATAGTTCTTCTCCCATCAATTTCCTGAAACACATCACAATCGAATGTTACATAAGCTATTGTTTATCTTATGTTCTGGATGATCCCAGTATGTCATGTTTTAAAGGTTCTTATAAGCCATCAATAGTGTCCTATTAAGAATTCTGTTAATAACAGTGTTTTAAGTGATCTTACCTTTTTTAATATCATGTTATGCATGTCATACAATAGATACTTAACATTTTATGAAACCCCGATAGCAAGCATTGCTGTTGATTTTGTGTTTTATGCTATCTAGCCTTGAAAATTCCTTGTTTTAGTGGTTTGTTTATAAAATTATACATGAGATCTGTATTAAAGGATGGATCAGATCCAGTGACAATTGACAAAGATGGGAGCTAGTTTTGGTCTTTTGGGATTGGCCTAAAATCTAATTCCAAAATCAATTGATTTTAGTTTTCCTTTAAGTCCATCATGTAAGTTGGTGCTTTTTCTTACGTTGAAATAAGAGAATTCTTATCCATGTTCACCCTAAAGTTTGAGGCTAGTTGTGTTAGAAACAAGTAGAGAAGATGCTTGAGGTTTACATATAACCAGTACAATCATGAAGAAAATGATATGTGGCAAAACATGGTGACTTTAATATATTTGTTTGGGACAATATTTTTTTTAGTTTTTGGAATTGCTTGTTGAAAAGCTCAATTTGCTAGTTGAAAACATAATTCATAAAACATTTTGTTATATGCAATGGGCAGTGGGACATAATCAGAGTTTGGAACCCTTTGATTACTACATTCAAAAGACCTAATGTTTACTAAGCTTACTGAGGATATGTAAATATAAATAAAATAAGATTTTATAATTAATTTGTTTATTGATAGGGGACTGTTCAAAGCTTTGAAAAACTACAAAACAACAAAAAATGAGATATTTATAAGCTAGAAAGTTGTCTTCTACCTCACTTGTTTTTTGCATCCAAAAAAAGTTCAACATAACAAAAGTAAAGGATGAACCGGTACAAAACTAAAGGAATAATCAATACAAAAATGAACATAGACAAGAAAATTTGTGAAAAAGAATGCCAAAGAAACAGTGGGGTTGGACCGCCATTTTCTTCCTTCAAAGCTCACACATATTCAAGCGAGCAATTGTTTTCTTTGTATTTTGATAGTTGGTGATTATGATAGAGTATTTATTTAGTATTTGAAAATTTTTATACTATAAAATTATTTGGTGTATGCAGAGAAATAACCAAAGAGTTTTTTGAAAATAAAGAACATTGTCAATTCTGAAGGGAGATTATTGAGTGAAAGATTGTTTGGTTATATATATATATATATATATATATATATATGTAGAAGTTTTTTGGTATTGATAATTAAAGAATTTTATTATGCTTCCAAGCTATGAAAAACCTAGAGAACATTTGTAATATATTATATTTAAAAAAAGAAACATAGCAATTTTTGTTGTACTTGAGTTAGTTTGTATTTAACCATTTGTATATTTAATATTATATATTCATTTGTCCCGATTGAACTTAAATCTTGGGTCCATCCCTGACATTCATTGTACTTGTATATTTTAAGAAAGGTAAGCAGAGTTACACATTGAAACTTAGTTCTAAAAACAATGTAGCTGATGCATTTATTACTATCAAAAAATTTTGAAGTTGGGGCATGATTTGTGCACTTCTCAGCAAATTTACAAAGATAAAAGTATTGTATAGTCTACAAAAGCAGCTAACTTCTTGCATTAAATCTATACGTTCAGAGATTGTTAAAGAGTGTTTTAGTGATGAATTAGTGGAGGTTTTTAGTACCTGTGGTATTCTTGCAAGTGTTGTAGTTGTTGCCTCAAGCTTGCTGCCTCCCTTTGCCAAAACTATCAAGTACAAAATCAATTATTAAATAAGAAAGACATATTCTTGAATGTGATGTATTATATGTAAATTAGTATCATAAGAGATGTAAATATTGAAGTACATGATGAAAAACTTGGGAGATTAGTCTCCATTCAATGACAATACAATGTCAACTACTTGTGAGTTACTTGGACTTGACTTAGTTACTCTGACTCAAACTCATTTTGTTGTTGAGCTCACATAAAAAATAAGCAAGTAGAGTGAATGCAAGTGGTTTAATACTTAGACTGAAGCTATTTGCAAGCCTAATTTAGCATTTGAATTTTCACATATTTTATTAAAAGGCTTGGTCTCAAGCGTGAGCTAGATTCTCCTTTGATGATAATAAAGCTGAATTAAGTTGAGTGTTGACTAAATTTGATGCAGAATGTGTATGCTTTTAAAACTTCTTGAACAGGCAAGGTTTTAAACTGTTATCTGTCTCTAACATCATGCTTGATAGGAAGGAAGACAGACAAAAGGGAGAAAATTGAGGAATGGAAAGAGGGAAGAAAAGGAAGGAAACTCAGTTTTTTTTCCTTCCCTTTGTTTGGTAGAGGAGATACTAAATGAAGAGAAGCAAAGTTAACGGTAAACTTGTGAATGTAATTATGATCTTAGTTGAATGAGTGGTTTCCTTTCACTTGTGCAAGGATTGGGTTTTGAGAGAATGGAAAGGTGCAAATTCACTCATTTTCCACTCTATATTTCCTTGTGAAGGAAAATAAGGTCTCTTCCATCTTTTCATTCCAACTCTTTTCTTCCTCTTTTTCTGCTTCCAAACAGTTTTTTTTTTTTTTTTTTGACTTTGGGTTAGATTTTATTTGTCTTTGTTGTGCCAACATTCTAAATTTTAGAAATTTCTACATAACTATCATTGAAAAAATGAAGAATTGGCTATGTATCTATATTGTCCTAACGTTGTCTCTTATATCTCATGTTACTCTTGTTTGTGTCTTGTTTTTTCTTGGAATTTATGCTATGTTTGGTAGGAAGGATGAAAAATTTTTTAATCTAATGGTTGAGATTTATAAAACATGTACTATTTTGTAGCTCAACTATTAGATTAATGCTTTTTCCATCCATTCCTCTTTCTATTCTTCCGACCAAACAAACAGCAAAGATTTATGATCTCCTCTTAATACTTGGTTCCTTAAGACCATGATTAGATGGAGGTAATATTTCTGTTGATGTAGTGACTGCAAATCAAAATCTGTAAACATGAAGTTCTTTCTAAAAAGTTTGAGTGTGTTTTTTAATGATAGCTACTATAAGTTTGTTATTGGGATAAGGTATATATTTTGCTAACGGCTGAAGTGTGGTGGTTTATTTGCTGAAAACTTGCTTTCAAATGATTTGGTGGTCTATAGGTCATCACCTTAAGATTGTGCTTGTTAGAGGGTAAAGGACTTACACTCATCACTCGAGCCATAGGTGTATTTATGCAATGTCCTGGTGAGGTTGGGATTAGGCTATGGCTGCAACCTCATGAGGGAGTGCTCATGTCCATGCAGCAAGCCCCTAAAGAAAGGCACATTGTTGGTAAGTTTTTGCATTCAAGTCTTTCATGACATTGATTCCTTGGTAGGTAGGGCTCCTATGCCACACCCAAGGAGATTTGTAATTACTGGTAATTTCCTTTTCCATTTATCTATTTATGAAAAAGAGGTTATATAGGTTGTTAGCATGTGCCGGCTAGTAGATTGGCTATTGAAAAATAATATACTATTTTTGAAGGAAAAATAATTTATTTTAATTTCATAATGTTTTTGTTTGGGGGACAGGGAAGGGTCGAAGGGGACTTGGATTTGCGAAGAGTGCAAAAAGGTTATGTGTAGCTTATTGAAGTCATCTTATGCTCTTTGGAGGAATTTATTTATGAGAGTGTAACAAGTTATTTGTCCTCCACCATTGAAGTCACTCTGCCCCCTCCTAGTTTTTATGCTTATAGTGTGGTCAAACTTGGTGCTTTCTAAGGAGGAGAACAATGTTCCTTTCATAATCTTTTTGAGTATAGAGGTATGATCAGCTGATATGTTCATTGCGATTTATTACTGTGTATTTTGTGCTATATTGGCATTTTGTGACATTTGCATATTGATGCCTCTTATCTCTTTGTTTGCTATTTGGTCCTCACTAACAATAACTTTAATTCACCACTCACAAGCAAATGGGCTAGAAATCAATCCTAGATATTGGTTTAGACTGATTTTCCCAATCACCACCCAAGTGGGCTGGTGAATTACCCTTTTTTTGTTTGGCCACATTGAGAGCACCTGCACTTCAGCTATAAGAAATTTATTAAGACTTTGTTGTTGACTGTACCATCTATTGAATATCCTTGTTTGAATTTACTGCAACAATGCCCGTGTTAGCTTGTTAACTGTTTTAAAGTAAGATATTTGAAAGAATAATGATATTTGGATGCTAAGTGTGTTATCTTCCAATGGCTAAATCTTGGAGGGCTGACAAAATTCATGATACAAGAATGCAAATTGATAGCAAGGTATATCCCATGAAAAATGATACTAAGCTATTTCAAAAATACAACTGCCGAAGTGCTATGGGCATGCATATGCGATTGAGCGGATAGATTTGTTGATCAGAAAAATGAGTGTCATGCTTTGAAGTTGTTTATGCCTTCATGAATTCGACTTTAGACTAAAAAAGAGATACTTGATCCCATAATGCAAAGCAAGGAAACTTAGTGATTGCCTTGTGGAGCAGTGTCCTGACCTACTTGAGGTAACAAATAGTGGATTTGCTGAATGTATGATAGGATTGTTGCTTTAGATTTAGAGCAGAGGGTGGCAGCTTAGTTAGGAAAGACAGTAGTTGGCTAGAAGTAGTGATGGAGTCTACTGAACATAAACCTGCAGATGCAGTGGAAAAACACTTGTAAGTGACTTTGGGTACACCAAAGGGAGGTTATGATTTTTGAATTGTAATGTCACTTCTGAGAGTATTTAACCATCCAAGGATCTGATTGGGGCAAAGGAAAATCAATCTGCAATGTAAACCGTGAGTATGCTTTTCTTTAAGATCCTTTACTAAAGCTTTTCTTGAAGATCCTTTACTAACACCATCAATGATAGTTTGATAAAAATGCTCAATATCTGGCGACCCTTCCAAATATTTTGTGGCATCCAGTTGGTGGTTGTGGTAATTTTTGCCTTTCGACTTTAAATATTGGTGTGCAACAACAGCATGGGAGATTCAAGTATGAATCTCTGCCATTAGCATAATTATTACTGACATTTCACCTGGTAGTTGTTACTAATCTCTTCTACTAATGGAAAAATTCAGGTTTCTTGTCTTGCTATTTAGTAGTAAATCATGAATGATGCAGCAGGAATTCATTTTTGTGGTCCACTTGAGGTGCCACCAATATACTATCATGGAGACTCCGAGAGGGGTTGCAGGGTTTAGTCTTGTAAAGCCTTTGTGTGATGGTTTCTTTTACCCTTTGACTGAGAAGGAACACCATGATGGTTTTGCTGAAAGGGAGATACTCGTACGCTTGGATGGTTTTCATTTTTCAATATGTTGAAGTTTTCCTCACACTACATTTCTTGGTTAAGATGTGCTAGAAACTCCTTGCTGAAGCTGATATATGAGACGTAGCTGAAGTTTAAGACATTTTTGTGGCATCATTTCTTCTCAATCTCATATGGTTTGCAGGTAATAGACTTTTTCCTTAGCACAATGACTGGCTTGGATTTGCACACTATTCATTCATAGATCTATGGGTGCCCATGCTGGAAACAATGCTTTACACTCCATGAGGAGAAAGAGGAGCCCCTCGTGCCAGTTATGTAATACATCTTACTGTAAAACTTGGTAAGCATGAGCTTAACTCAGTTAAGTACCCTTATCAATCCCTTTGGTTCATCTAAGAGATCTGGTCTGTTTTGATATGTTTACCTATACTGTTTAAACCAACTTCCAGCATCGAGGATGTAAATCTTGCTTTACAGTTTTTCAAAATAGAGCTGTAGTGATATTCCAAAGCCTTCTAATAGGAAGTTTTTGGTAGATTTACGTTAGCTCTCGGCCATGCCTTGTTGCAAGCATATTGTTATGCACTAGGGGATGGGATATTTTTCTTATGCTGTGTGGAGCAGCAGTATATTTTCATGGTATGTTTTTGGAAAGTGGGAAGCTGATGACCGGCAGAGATCTTATATAGTCCTTAAATGACTATATCTACGGGAAGTTGGAAATATGACGAATTTTCCGATTGTCTGGCAGCACAACATGCCATCGGTATGTCTTTTTCTTCCCTTCAGTGCTCCACTTGACAATAAATGAAGTATCAGCCAGGTTCTTTATTTTCTGCTTCTCTTTCTTTTCTTTGATGGTCCTAATTTCGGAAGAAAGTTGGTCATAGCTTCACATGAGCATGGTTTCTGTTTTGTTGCTTGGTGGTTCATCCAATTTGTTGTGCCTCTTTTTGTAGTTTTCCATTTACTTGGTACTAGTGAGAAGCATGCCTTTGAAGCAGGAAGTCATATTGTTATTAGGTATTCTGAAATCGTTCGGAAAAAGAAAAAAACAATGTAGATGATCGTCACCATAAAACCACATATCGCCAACAAGATTAAAAACTTCATCGTTGTGTTCACTGATGTTTATTGAACCTTTAACCAAGACAGTGAGTTGCTACATGTCCAGTTACCTTGAGTTGTTATGCGCAAAAGTATAATGAAAAACACAGTCATGTCAAAGGTTTAATTATTTCTAGGCAAAAGTGGACATTTTAAAATATTAGCCAAACCCAGAAGTTAAGTCTTTTTTATGATGTTCATTTCCTTCACTAACTGCAAACTATGGTTTTTTTTTTTTTCCTTCCAAAACTTGATCACTTGCTAAAGAGAAAGTAGGGAAAGTGCCAATTAAAGCAATTTAAAATTTCAAACTATAAGCATATTACTACTTTCAATGTAATGGCAAGGCTAAGAGAAAGCAACCGGAGTTTCGTAAAAAAAACAGAATGTGTGTGCATGGTTTAGATAATGAAATGAATACGAGGATTTGTAAGCAATTATGAGACGGTAATTTGTGGAATAAATGGAAGTAAGTGAAGGAAAATTACCTTGACTTCAGAAGCGGGATTCATTAGTTGATGATGTTCTTTTTGGTTGTTGTAGCGATCGATGACAGATTTCATGCTGATAAAAGTGAGTCAACATCAGTATTGTAAAAGGCGGATGCCACTTCGTAGTTCCTGTCGGTACACTTGATGGATTTGGGCACTACCTTACTTTTGCACAGTGATTGTGTTTCTAAGCATTACTAATTTATTATTATTGTAGTGGCTAATTTTAAGAAAATATGAACGTATCTTCCAAATTACCTAACCAATGAAAGAATAAGGATTTAAAGATCAACAACTTACTTTATGGTATGAGATGATGATGATGATGAAATTAATTAAGAGTAATTAGTAGATGAAGGAAAATAAAAAAAAATGCACGTAATAATTAGTTTATTATTAACAGCTTGTAACTAATGTTATCATGGTAAGCAACTGTCTGTCTTATGATAAACTAGTCTAGTGTAGCTACAAATAAAATTCTGGCAAGAAATGACTAAATAATTAACCTTTTTGCTAAGTACATTAATGGTTGAATCTATCATAGGTTATAGATCAATTATTCAAACAAACCTTCAGTACATCTTTCTGCCATCATTAACACTTCGAATTAAAGAGTAGCAATTAATGTTATTAATATTAATCTCAAGTGAAAGCGAAATTTGGTGAGAAATTACATCTTCCATCTTCATCTGAATCAACTCACACCTTCTTAGATTTTTGAATAATTAGATTCACACTTTGTATGTAATGCAAGTTACTTATTTTTCAAATATGAGGATTTGAAAAATCATTTCATATACTTTGTTCATTAGAACGAGAGAGAAGGAAATGCATTAATCATTTACCTGTTCAAAGATTGCATATTTTATCATTTTTCTTTTGTACAAAAGAGATTACTCTAAAAGATGTTATTGGGTTTTATACTTGTCGAGAGTTTAGTATGAGGTGTGTGTAATTATTTTTTGATTTTGTTATTTTTTTAGAATTCTTACAAGATATTAGGATTATATATATTGCTCAAAGTTAGGAATTTTTGCCCCCATAAACTCATCTACTTAATTAATAAACTCATCTACGTTATATTGCTTATAAACCAATAAAAAATGGAGCCTCAATATTAAGTTAGTTGGTATCCACCAATTTAAGATCCATGTATAGTGATCTAAAGGAAAAACTATTAACAATATAGGATGTTTTTAGTGCTTACTCATGTTCATGCATGCATAAGCACATTCGCAAAATACTTAAGTTTCATCATACAATTCTATTGTAGAAATCTGATTCTCTTACATTAGTGTAGATCCAATTCTTCTATATTAATGCAGTTTAATTTTTTAATTTATTTTCAAAATATTTCTCATTTACTTTTCTGAATTAGTCAAGTATTCTAATTATCAAGTTTTTAGGGATTTGTTTTTATTTTAAAATAGAATAATTTTTCTTTTTTTTAGTATTTATTATTTTTTATTTCATGTAAGTTGTTTCCTAATAAGGAACTTCACTGTTCTTATTTATTTAGATGTACTCTTTATTGTTGATTGAATAAGAAAAAAATAAGGACAATTGTTATTTAAGTTTTTTTATATGGTATCAGAGCTAAGATTTATTTTCATTGCCCTTTCTTAATTTGTTACGTGGAAGGTTTTTTTCATCTTCGCCTACACATGATAAGAGCTTGTTAAAGTGGATTTTTCACATCTAATAAATTTCTAATATCCTCCAGTCTTATATTTAAGTTGGACCCCTTCATTTACTATAATTTAGTTTTAAATTAGATGCTTAACATGATATCATTAGACTGTAACCACACGAGTTTCCATTATGACTAACAGGATTGAGAATTTTTCTTCTGCAGAGGTATGGCATGAAGAAAGTAATAAATAGGTGAAGCTTCAACAAATCCTTCAAAACAAGTTTGCAACCTCTGAAACTAGTTTACTAGCACGAAAAAGTAATTTCCTAAATGCATTAAGTGTTCAACGAGAAAATACACAACCTTGGATTATTGATTCAGGAGCATCAGATCACGTGATTGAATATGCATTCTTATTCAACACATAAGTTTTGCTATGATAATTCTACTGTAAAAATTACTGATGGTTCTCTCTCAAAGATGGTAGGAACATGTTTTATTGTAGTTTCAAAAAACATAACACTCGACTCTGTCCTTCATGTCTTTAATTTAAGTTGTAACATATTTTTCATCAGTAAGCTTACAAAAGATAGATGTTGTGTCACTAAATTTTTTAGCTTATGAGAATTTTAGGAATTGGGCTCAAGGAGGATTATTGACAGTTCTAGGATGTCTGTAAGGCTTTATCTTTTTCAAGATGATACACTTGAGGGACCATAAAACTCTTGTACAGTCTTAACCTCTAGTATTGGTAAGGATGACCTTATCATGTTATGATATTATAGATTAGGGCATTCAAATATTTCATACCTATAAATGTTATTTCTTTCATTATTCAATAACATCTCTAAAGATTTTCAATGTGAAATTTGTTAACTTTTTAAGCACACTCAAAATATTTACCCTAGTTTTTTCTATAAATCATTTCGGCATTTCGGCATTTCTCAATGATTCACAATGACATTTGAGGATTGTCAAAAGTTAACAATATCACAAGTTTTAGGTGGTATATTACATTCATCGATGATTATACTCGATTCACTTGGAAATTCCTTATGAAAAAAAAATCCAAAGTTAACCAAATCTTCCAAAACTTCAATAGCATGGTACAAATTTAATTTCAAGCCAAAATTCAAGTTCTAAAAACTAACAACGAAAATGAATACTTCAACTTTATTCTTGATCCTTACCTCAACAATCATGGTATTATCCATCAAAGCTTTTGCGTTGATACTCCACAATAAAATGGGATTGTTGAATGTAAAAATAAACATTTGATAAAAGTGACAAAATCTCTCTTGTTGATTTTCAATGTGCCTAAATATTTTTGGGAAAAAGCTATCCTCACTGTAACCTATTTGGTTAACCGAATACCTTCTCGAGTTCTTGGCTTTAAAATAACTTAGCAAACTCTTTTCGTTTTTTACCCACAAACTTGGTTGATCTCTTTCATTCTTATCAAACTCTTTGGCTACATTGCCTTTGTTTATGTTAGTCAATAAAATCATAGCAAGTTTGATCCCAAACCTTTAAAATGTGTATTCTTTGGTTATTCCCAAAATCAAAAAAGTTATAGATGTTACTCATCCATCACATAAAGATTTTATAACTCTATGGATATCACCTTTTTTGAGAATCTTTCATACTACAGTAAGAATGATATTCAATGAGAGAATACTACTCAATAATATCAATTCTTAGTTGTTGACTTACTAATTTTTCAACCAACCCCTTCAAAACTAAATTCTCAACTAGATTTCCAACCAACCATTTCAAAATTAGAATATCAACTAGCCCATTTAAAATTAGATTCTCAACCTGCCTAACCTATTAGTCATTTAGATTCAGAAATCCAACCTATTCAGACAACTTTTAACTCTACAAACCTAAAGGTTATGCAAAAAAAAAAAAAAATGAATAGTCTATTCAAGGAAGTAAAATCACAGGAAAAAATAGACAACTGTACATAATCTAGCACTAAAAATCAACCTGATTCGAGTTTTCAAGTACCTAAAACCAATACAGATAATGTCTTTATTGAATATGAAATTGAAACTTATGAGCCAATTGGTGACCTAAACATTTCTATTGTATTAATAAAAGGTGTAAGATCATGCACCTGGTACTTTATCTGCAAGTGTATCTCACATGACAAGTTAAATATAAACTTTCGAGCCTTTACTACTAATCTTGACAATGTGTAAATTTCAAAAAAAATTCAAGAAACCCTTAATGAATTAAATTAAAAGATAACAGTTTTTGAAGAAATCAAAGCACTAAAGAAAAATGAAACATGAAAAATTTTAGATTATTGCATTAATAAAAGGTGTAAGATCATGCACCTGGTACTTTATCTGTAAGTACATCTCACATGACAAGTTAAGTACAAACTTTTAAGCCTTTACTACTAATCTTGACAATGTGTAAATTTCAAAAAAAATTCAAGAAACCCTTAATGAATTAAATTGAAATATAGCAATTCTTGAAGAAATCAAGACACTAAAGAAAAATGAAACATGAAAAATTTTAGATTTGCCCCAAAAAAATTGGTTGGATGTAAGTGAAGCTTCACAATAAATCACAATATAGATGAAAGTATAAATATATTTAAAGCTAGACTTGTTGCAAAAGGGTTGACTTAATCCTATGGGATAGAATATGAGGAGACATTTGCTTTAACAGTTAAACGTAATTCAATTAAAATTCTATTGTCATTAGTAGCTAACTTAGATTAGCCTTTTCACCAACTTGATATAAAGAATGCATTCTTAAATGACGACTTAGAGTAAGATGTCTACATAAAAATTTTCTCTAGTTTCAAAAGGCAAGACATCATAGGCAAAGTGTACAAACTCTGAAAATCTTTGTATGGACTTAAACAGTCTCCTTAGGCTTGATTTGAACAATTGATCAGGGCAATGAATAATATGGATTCCTTCAATGTTAATTTGACCATACTATGTTTGTTAATTGCACTAATGAAGGAAAAATAGTTATTCTTATTGTTTATATGGATGATATCATTGAAGATCACAATAAAAGAATAGATGTTTGAAGCAACTTTTTACAAAAAAATTTGAAATGAAAGACTTCGGTTTCTTAAATATTTCCTTGAAATGAAAATGGCTTGGTCTAATAATAGAATATCAATATCTCAACATAAGTATATACTTGATCTACTCAAAAAAATTGACATGACTGGAAGCAAACTTGTCGATACATCCATGGACTCAACTAATAAAATTAGAAGTAAAAATGAAAGCTTTCTTACTAATAAAGGGCGATACCAAAGACTAGTTGAGAAGCTTATTTACTTTTTTTACACATGACCTAATATCGGGTTTGCAATAGAAATGGTGAGTAGATACATGAATAATCTAACCAAAAAACATCTTAAGATTGTTCATCGCATCCTAGAATACTTAAAGAAGAGTCTTGACGAAAGTTTATATTTTAAGAAGTTAATGGATAGAGCAGTCGAGGTGACATAGATGCTGACTACGTTGGATCAGTAATAGATAGAAAGTTCATTATTGGATATTGCACTTATGTTTGAGAAAATTTAGTCATTTTGAAAAGCAAAAAATAAGCTGTTGTATTTAAGAGCAGTGCTAAAAATGAGTTTAGAGCAATGTCCCATGGTATTTGTAAAAGAATTTGACTGGTGAGGTTACTTAAAGAATTAAAAGTTTAAACTGTGACATCTATGACACTGTTTTATGACAATAAGGCTACTATAAGTATTACCAAAAATCTTGTTTATCATGATAAAATCAAGCACATAGAGTTGGACCGACATTTCATAAAGGAAAAGATAAAAAATTGGTAGATCAAACTAGCATATATCCTTACAAGTTCACAAATTATAGGTATTTTGACTAAAGCTCTTCCTAAAAGCATTTTTTACGGTTTGAAATTTAAAATGAATATGATTAACATTTATAACCTAGCTTGAGAGGGAGTGTAAAAATCTAATTCTCTTACATTAGTGCAAATTTGATTCTCCTATATTAATGCAGCTTAATTTCCTAATTTATTTTAGGAATATTTTTCATTTACTCTTTTAATTTAGTCAACTATTCTAATTATCAAGTTTTTAAGGATTTGTTTTTATTCTAGAATAGAATAATTTTTCTTCCTTTTATTATTTATTATTTATTGTTTCATGTAAGTTATTTTCTAATAAGGAACTCCATTATTCTTATTTATTTAGATGTACTCCTTCATTGTAGCTTGAATAAGAAAAAATATAGACAATTGTTCTTTAAGTTTTCTACATCCACCAAACATTCTTATTTTAAAAGATTGAATTCCAAACAATTGATTGATTTAGTGCAAATAGATTCTTTTGGTTACTTTCTATTGTTTACTTTTAAAAGTAAAAAGCACAAAATTCATTTGAACACAAAAGCAAATATGTTTTTGAAGGATTATATACCTTAAATTAGTTTCACTTTTATAGATTAGAATGCAAGAAAATATGTTTTGGATGGACTAATATATAATAAAAAGTTCACTTATCGATTACAACATTATACTTATTTCAAGTAATTGTATATCATCAGAAGAAAATTCATTTTTAGCAATAAAAGTGTATGAAATGGTTTATACAAATATTGCTAGATAGTACATCTTTTTTAGCATAAAAAGTATTATGTTGCAATTGGTCACTATAAAACATTTCCGAGCAATAATGTATACAAAATTGTTACAAATGCTTTTTTCATCACAACTATTTGTAGCATCGTTTAAATACTTCATTCAAGATTTAATGTTTGGATCAATTTTTAAATAAAGATATAATTTTTAATTTGGTCCAAATTAAGAAAAAATATTTCAAGTTTACTCAAATAAAATTTTTTTTACAATAGCGAATAACATACGTGATTTAATAGCGTTATATCTTGAAATATGCTACTGACATATCATTTTTGCACATATGGCATGGTAGCGTTAACTTTTTAACCTCACTTATGTAATTAAAAAATTAGGTGATAATATATCAAATACTAACTTTTATAAAATTTTGGGCAATTAAAAAAAAGGTAAAATACACCATTGGTCATTCAACCATAGTTATAATTTTAAAATGACTACTTAACTAGTAATTTTCTCAACTTAGTCACTTAAGTTTAAGTAAGTCTTTTTTTTTTTGTCATTTAAACTTTAGTCTTTAACAGCATTACCACATCAACTATCAAGCATCACGTGACATTGCCATGTCAGCTATCAATATGCCACGTGTCATGTCAAATGACGTAATAGTGCTATGTGGTGCATAATCGCTGACATGACAGTCACATTTGTACACAGTTAAAAACTAATTGTTGAGTGACGAAAAAACAAAACATTACTCAACTTTAAGTGATTAAATTGAAAAAAAAATTAATAGCTAAATGATCATATTAAACATACTAATATAGTTGGGTGACTAATTATATATCTTACTTTTAAAAAAATCTTAACCTAATTTGAAAAATTAATCTCAAATTTAAATGATACCATTTTGGCACTTTATATAAAAAAAAATTAATTCTTATTTTTCTTCCTTTCTACTCTTTCATACTTGAACCTCTCTCTAAACTTACTTTTTTCTTTCACTAAAATTTGAAAACACCAAAGAACAATCATATCTTGCTTGAAATCGATCCATCTCTACCTTTACCACCATCAGCTGCCATTAAAGTCAAAATTTCTCTAAAAGTCATAAAAAATTCCTCATTTCCTCATTCTTCTTTTTTTTTTTTATAATTAGGTTCTTCAAAAAATATTTAAATACTCATAAATCTAGCCCAAAAGCCTGTGACGACTCCACCTTAAGAGTTTCATCTCGCCACTTTAAATGCCTTTATCTTTTAATATGTTTCTTTCTTATCAAATTTGAAGTTTCAAAACTCTCTAAAATGAATTATATCTAAAAAATTAAGAAAGAGAAAATCACCATCTTTTAACTTTTTTTTTTGTGTGTTTTTCTTGGTTGATTTTGGTTTTTTCCTTTGGTTGTTAAATTATGGTTATTTTTTTATAACTTTTTTAACTTTTTTCTTTTTTTTTTTTTTAAGAAAAGACTTTTGCTTTTTGAGTTTTTGGATAAAGGAATTATTGTGTGGCGAAAAGAAAAAAAGTTTTGATTTTTTTAAAATATTTTTTCACTTGATAATTAATTTTTTTTTCATTTAACAAAAAATTTTATAAATTGTGACAAATTACATATATACACACATGTTGGCAAGCTTAAATGTCATCTATTACTATTATTTAACTTAATGGCATGTGTTATCATTCTCATCAACAAATCCTTATTTAAGTAAATAAAAAAATGCTAGATCTTTAATTGGATCAAATTAAAAATTATGTCCTTAATTGAGAATTAGTTCAAACATTAGACTTTGAATTGAGAATTTAAATTTTTTGTATATTGCAACAAACCCTTTTTGTAGCATAAAAAATCTTATGTTACAAAAGGTGTTGCATTTAATTTTTTATTACAAAATTATGAATAAAAATTATTGCAAAAACTTTTTTTAACACAACTATTTACAACATCTTACATTAAAACATAAAAATTTTGTTGCTAAAAGTCACATTTCTTATAGTATGTTTGATTTGGTATTACATTGTATCCATTTATTCGTTTTTAATGAGATATAATTTATGTTTTAGACTTTCTTTTTGTTTTATAACTTGAAAAAGGTAAAGACTAATTAGCAAAACAAAAAAAAAATCAAATACAACTTTAATTAAAGGTTTATTTACTATTAACCTAAATAAAAATGTTAGGTTGTCTCAAATTTTGGGGATTTGTTTTTTAAGCTAATAACTTAGGGATGGAGAAAATTTTTAGCATAATTAGTTATTTTCTTATAAAAAGGAAATATTAATATCTTTTATTATTTTTTTAAAAGAAAATCATGCCATTCAAAAGAAAATGCCTAAAAGAATGAACCTTCTAGCATTGGATTCATTGACAGGTTGTTCTACAAAATTTTCTTTTTTTTTGCTCAAATGAATGTTCTACACATTTTTAAATGCTCTCAATTCCATAACCTGCAAACTTTATGGAATTCAACTATATACATACATATATATATATATTTATCCTTTGAATACAATACATGAGTACCGTTCTTTTTAATTTTTCTCTCAACTACCAAGGCACAACCCTCCTAAAGAATGGATAAAAGCATACATTAGGCTCTCCAAGCTAATATGAAATAATGTAAGCTAAAATTACACATCATTACTTTAAAATTTTCTTTGTTTTCTCTCCAGGAAGAGTTGATAAATTCCCTGTGAAAATTTCCTTTAATCTTTTACATGAAGAAAGACAAATACATTCATCACAAGCTCAATATTAAGTTTCTCTTTTATGGAAATACAAGTATAATAGATCATTAACAAGACATAATAAGCAAAAGCAATACACTGATATATACTAAGCCCGTTGTGATAATGCTTCATAAACTTATTATGGTATATTGATATACATTATTGGTTTTTCTTTGATGGCTTCCATTCTTTGATGATTTCCATTCTTAGCAACATATTGCATGGTTATTTTGCCTTAAGTATTTTAGAGGTTTTGTTGCAACTTATGTATAAGTATTCTAAAGGTGTAATATTAGCTATTATGGTGTTTGTGATCTTTAGTTTCTCCTTTAATTAATTTGTTTTTAAATTTCAAGTAGAACTTTGTTCTATGTTTAATTTGCTGGTTTTTTGTTGTTTTTGCAATCTCTTGATTGCTTAATAAATATTTTTGGTTGCATTCAAGTGTTTGATTTCAGGGTTGGTGTATGATCAATCCCCTGCTTAAAGAGTAAAGCTCAAATCTTTCTTTTTCAAAATTAAGAAAATGTTTAATATACCATCAATATGCATAAATCTTCAAATTATTTTTTCATAAAAAAATGATTTAGGTTTACATATATATATATATATTATACTAGCTAGTGAAAGGTATATAGTAATAGAAAGTCTATAATCTATCCATCATGCATGGGACAATAAAAGCAAAAACAATATTGTAATATCAAGTGTATAAATAATGTATTAAAAAAGACATTAATGTAGCTTCTTTATAAGATTATAATCATATTAATTAGGGAAGAGAAAAGATGAACAAGAAAGATAAACTGAGGTCATCCAAATTAGGATTGTAATTGAATAGAAGAAAAATGAAGCCTTAGTTAGTTTAAAGATGATGTTTGGAAGCTTCCAAATGCACAGAATTCAACTACAATGATAAAACATTATTACTATATATAGTTCAATCCATGGATTTGTAAGTTTGCTTTTCAATCCATTGTTTAAAATTGTTGTATTTGGATTTTTTTTTGGTTGCTAAATCAGGTTTGATTTTATTAATAGAAAATGAAACTTGGTAAGAGGTAACCCTCTACCAATACAGCCCAAACTACCATAGTCCTTCCATAACAAAACTACAAAACCTAGAAATCATAGGCCACATGATTCATTCACCATAACATAAATATATTTGATCTGTCCACTACTACTTTCCCCAGCACATGTCCCATTCAATTCGCCTTATAACAAATGATAACCTTTTAAACTAGAAATATCTCTCTACTTAATACCTCAATTGTTGAACAAACATCCTTAAACCTTTATGGTCGATTGCTCTCACTTTGATACTAGCTCATACAAATTTTGAGTCAGACTCAATTACCAACACACCTTATGCCTCTATACTGTTTTCATAAAAATTTCTAAGGCCATTTTCATGGCCAACAATTTAGCTTCATTAAAGTCTTATATAACCCCACCAAACCAAAAAACATGGCTAACTCCTTGGCGTCTATTGAAATTGATACAACCACCTTTTGTTGATACCAGAAACCTATCCAATTTACTTCTTTTATTTCCAGGACCAATCCAAGTATAATTTATCCCATTTAGTTGGATAACAAGAAGTTCACTATCGTAATATTTAGATTTGTAAAAGATTATGACTAAAGGGGAAAGTTTGTGTTGTAATATTTAGAGCTATTACTCCTTTCTATTATAAGAAAATGAACTAATTATACTATACATAAATGTAATATCTTTAATGTTTTTAAGTTATTGTTATAATCTCAAACTTTCTAAACTTAATATTTGCATACATGTTAACAACAATGTAAGGAGAACTTCACCTTTTTACATGGCAAATTCTATTTAATGTTGACTTTAAATGAAGAGAAGAAAACCCAAACTTTTTCCTATAGTAATTAGTATTAATATTTTCATGTAAATCTAAATAGCCATCGATCGTTTCTCAGATAACAAAAAAGAGAGAGAGGGGGAGAGAGGGAGAGAAAGAATTAAGAAGATTAAGAAGATCTGACTGACCTAGTGCTGGCATAATCGTAAAGCTTGCCGGTGCTAGAAAAGATGATCAAACCGACCTCAACATCGCAAAGGATAGATAACTCCCTTGCTTTCTTCAACAACCCATTCCTTCTCTTAGAGAAAGTCACTTGCCTACTTGTTGAATTATCTATCCTTCTAATCAATATCTTTCCTCTTCCCATCTTTTCGTTTGGTTTGTTATAAACAATCTTAGCTAGGGTTATTCCCTTCGCTTCTCTTTTCCTAGATCGCCATAGTTATCATCCAACAAATACCTCAAATCAATATCCCAAAAAAAAAAAAATACACCAACACAAAAACATAACATATACTAGTCAAAACCAAGTAAAAAAAAAAAAAAGGAAAACATGATTTTGAGCTATAAAAAGATTTATAGATTTTTGCAAAGAAATATAAAGAAAAAAGCTTACTTGTTTTAAACTGATTGTGGAGAAAATAAGTTGAAAGATAGATTCAAAGAGACGCAAGCCTTTTCTTTTTTTTTTTTCTTATTTGGAGAGAAAGCTTTTTAGAAAAGAAAATATGAACTCAAGAGGAAAAAAATATTTATGCTCTAAATGGAAAGCTAAAAACGGTTTTCTACCATTTATGCTCCAAGTAAAACCTCCCTTTAGACCTTTTTGAAGCTTACTTGAATTTTTTTTTTAAATTGAAGAGAAATATATATTTTTAACCCTTTTTTTAATGGAAAAAATGATGAAAGCATGCATATGCATGTGCATGTGTTTTAGTCACTCTGATTTCCAAGTTTGTATTAATTATTTTTATTCTCTTTGCTTATTGTAGTGGAAACACTTCTAGTATTTACTATGTATCACGAATCGATCGAATTTTCATCTTCTTTAAGGTTGGGGCATTTCAGTGTCATTGCTCTAGCATTGTCTGATGCAACCATAGGCAGATTCATGTGGAAGACACAATCATCGCCCACCACTAGTTTCTGCCTTTGCACGCCCTTTTCGAGCTTAGTCCAATGGGGAAACAGTCGTACAAATGAGCCATAGGCTTTGGAGTTTTACAATGATTTTGAGGACTTGATCATTTGGTTTTTAACTTATATATACCCATAATTAATCTATAACATACATAAAATCAAATTTATGTTTATTATAATCCACCTTGAAAAGGCATATATATATTTATAGCATAAAGAAATTATCACATTTACTAATTTAAAAATAAGAAATTATCACATTTACTTATAAAAAAATTTAAACTCTATCATTGAAATTAGTAAAATGGCATATATCATTTAAAATATTAAAAACAAAAAAAAAATGTAATGTGAAATTATTTTTTAATTTTGTTTATAAAATTAAAAAAATTTACTATCCAATATATAAAAATTGAAATCTATAACTTTACTAATTATTTCACTTTATTTTATATAACTTTTAGGGGGACCAGTCTACATGTCTCCAAGTCATTTAATATTGGATTAAGTGTGAAGTGTTTGTAGACAGAGCTTCTGATTGGGCAGACCCATGTGATCAGGATTCCAATATCCAATTGAGATACGGTGTTTCCTCGTAATAGTAAAGTCCTAGGATTAAAAACGCTCTAATTGAGGAACAGAATTTAAGTACAATACTAATGGAACTACCTGCTAAGTTTTGATCCCTTCAAAATATGGAGCTTGGCCAAGTGTCAATCATCATCAGTACATCATGGGTTAATTTTGACTAAGTACAAAAAGTTTGGTGCATACCCCCATTAGTCACCATCTTTCCTGGTTTTTATACTATATATACGTTCTTGGCAGATGTGATTTCCATTAGTCAAGGAAAATAAGGGAAAATAATTTACTGGCTTTCAATGCTAGGAACGAGGAAAAGAAGCAAAAGAGTTCGAACCCCATTGATATATACATATATATATATATATATATAGAGAGAGAGAGAGAGAGAGAGAGAGAGAGACCAATAAATGTTAGGTATCGATTTTAAATTGGCGAAAACTATCGCCTAAATGAGCTATTTAAGTTAATAACGGGTTCAACAAGTACAATAATTTAGAAATGATAAAAAAACCTTGATTGTTTTTCATCAAGATGATAAGAAAAAAAAAGTTGATTAATCCCTTAACAGATATTAATTGCATTTTTAAAAGGTATTCACACTCAAATCCCAATTTTAATATGGGAATTTGAATAGATTAAAACGTGTTAACACTCAAATCCCAATTTAAAAATGGGAATTGGAAATAGTTTAAAGGGTGTTCACACCCAAGTCCCAATTTTAAACTAGGAGCTAATTTACTTGGATTTTACGTAAAGAGACGATCATATTCAGAACTTGTGATTAATTTAAATTAATCACATGCTTGCTGTACAGGCAAAAGGATACGTGTTGCAGGTTTTTGCAATATCAAGCCAAAACCGATCTCCTCCACCTACTTTTTTCATACATATTGGAGAAGGTTAAGCAACTGATACACGGAATCTTGCAACTCCACCAATGCTATTCCAATAAAAAAAAAAAAAAGTATTCTTTGGTTTTTCTGGGAGAGGTGATTCGCGTATTACTCTTTTCTTCATATTCCTCGCATCAAAATATATTCTGATTTCATACCTACCCTCAATTCAAAGTGATCAAATATACGAAGAGTTGTTATTCATGTTTAATTGAAGGTTTATACATATATATATATATATAAATTATTGAAAATTTGAAGTTGATCATTAGAATTAAAAATTCAGGATTATACGAATAAATCACATGATTATTAATAATTAAATATTGATTTAATATTTATATATATTTTGCATATTCAAGGATTATTATATGAATTATACTTTTTGGATAAATGGCATTCCATTAATCCAGAGTAATAGAAGGCTTACTACCAGTCAACAATCAAAGAATGAACCTTAACACTTTTTTATACAATCCCTCAATTTTACATACAAAACTAATAAAAGAATTATTCATAATTTTTTACGAATTTTAAAAGACAAAATTTTACATTAAAATTATGTCTTACAAAATATTTTCAATGTTTTATATGAATTATATTACTTTATATACTGTTAATAAAGTTTTTAAAATTTACAATTAAAGTTAAAAAATTGTCAAATTTTTTTATTTATTATAATTTTTTAAATATATATAGAGTGCTACTCTAACATCGATAGATTTTTTAGACTTTACTAATTGTGTATTAATTATTTTTTTATATATTGTGATAATATTTTCATCACACCTTTTAATCAATTTTTATATCATATTTTGCTTGCAAATTTAATAGAGTGCATTAACTTTTGTTACATATTTATTTGTTATTAATTTTCGAAACAATAGTTCAATTATATAATAATAACTGTGGGTCTAATCGTAAATAGCATAATAAAAGTTTCGCTGTCAATCAATCATCTTATTGTTTTTAATTTCCAATTAAGAATATAATGAAATTATATAAAGATTCGAAGTATGACAATAGCATATATATCGTCATTAATTTGATAAATATAGTGTTAAACTTAATTTAACAGAGTAAATTGTGATGAAATGATATAAAAATGATTTTTAATTGGGAGGAGAAATCTGTTTTCGTTAGACATTTAAACCTGCAATGGATATATATATATATATATATATAACATAATTTTATTTAAATATATAGTTTTCTCAAAAGATATCTTGTTTCAACTTCATAAATAAACTATTCTCTTAATTTTAGAAAAACCTTTCTATTTTTTTGATTCTATAATTTCACAAATTGATTTGACCTTTCAACCTACAAATTAAAACTCTACAATTACTTAAGAGAATTTTCAAATAAAAAAGTATTTAATTTCAACAATTATTAATTTCTTCACTCCATTATCACAATTAATTCATTCATGAAGAGGAAGTGAAAAGTTTAATTCATTAAACCCATAGATGATAAAATCTCTCCCTCTTTCTTATCCAACTATTTTCATATCAATATGTTTAATGTTGTTGACCTTTCAAAAGCTCTTATAAGAAAACCTTAAACAAAAATGATACCAACTTTTAATCTTTCAGTTTTCATCCAGATTTTGTTTCTAAAAAAAAAACCTCTTCGATTTGTAAGTATTTTTTATATTTTTACTTAAACTCTTATGATTTATTGATGAAAATACTCACTAATTTATAATTTTCTTTTGCAGAATCCATAAGTTAAAATACCTAACTTATAAATTCGAAAGATATTAAAAAAATCTAATCATGAATTTATTAACTTGTGTTGTAAAATTCTCAACCCATTTCAATTTTTTTTTTTATTCATGACAGATCTTCACATTTGTTTTTAAAAAGTTTACTATTTCAAAGGTTAATAAAATAGATATGTAAAAATATATTTTAGTGTTTTTAATTATTGTTATTATTGAATTGTAACATCATGCCAGAAACTACCCAAAATATATGAGAGAACATTAATGTAAAATTTTTTAATTTTATATATTTTTAGTCATTGATTTCAATACATTAAAGGATAAAATTAAACTATTTTTTTTATTTGTTTTTCTAATTCATTTGATTTATTTAAATCAATGATTAAAAAAATATAAAATTAAAAAAAATTTCACTACAATAACTGGATCCTGAGGGATCCATATATACAGTGTAATTCTTTCACTTTTTTGAACCTTTAAATCAAAATTACTAAATTTAAAAATATTGCTAGGTGGGTTCCTCCAACATATATATATATATATATATATATATATATATATATATTACTAGGTAGGGTGCCACGCATCCACCGCTCTTTTTTTTTTTTTTGTTTTATCATGCTATTCATCGAGTTTTTTTTTTGTAAAATTTACCTAATAAAAAAAAAGAAACAAACGGTGAAAAGTTAAAAATAAAATCAAATGGAGATGATATGTTGATATCTCAATCGACCTCATATTCTTATAAAAATTATTTTAAAAAAATGAAAAAAAGTAAAAAAGATAAAATTGAAAAATAAAAATCATAAAGAGTGCCATATGAACAGTTCATCATGTTTAAAATATTAATTTTTTAAATTAAGTTTCAAATATATATAATTATAAAATTAAATTAATAATAAAATATATACTTTTATATATACCTTGAAATAAGTTAGGTCAAATTATCCTAAACAAGCTTCTATCCCCATTTTATTTCTCATAATTTGACTTATCCCAAATCGATTTTGACTTTAAAAAATAAAAAAATAATTGTTTTCTTACAAATTTATTTAAATTAAAAATAAAAAGTTGGCAAAAAATGAAAGAAAAAATTAAAAAAATATATATATAATGTGTCACATTGACACCTTGAATGTGAGTGAAATAAAAGTCAAAATAAGCAAAATTTATATAATGGACTAATGAATTTAATAATTATTATATCTTAATTATTTATAAATATAGTATTTTTATTCTTAAAAAAAGTTACAAAACCAAAAAGAAAATCCATATAAAGCAAGTCCCATTTTTTATAAATAAAATCTAAAAAATATTTATTAAATATAAAAAATTTGAGGAAAAAAAAGAAAAAAAAGTGAATTAGCTTAAATTTTAGTCATGTACTGTTCATCTTTACATTACCAAAATTTAAGTTATAGATTTTGATTCAAATAGTCATGAATTTAATTTTAATCCAATGTCCAAAAAAATGTAAGAATTACATTAATATAAGTGTAAAATTACCCTAATCTTATCATTTAAAGATCCATTTACAATAATATAACTCTTACACTTTTTCAGACTTTTTGATTAAAATTAAATCTATAACTTATTTGAATCAAAATAATATTTTTAAATTTAGTCATTTTGATTCAAAATATCCAAAAATATAAAAGTTACACTAATATAAATAAATATTTTTTCGTATAAATTAATTAAATTAAAATTTAAAACCTCATGTGATAAATTTTTCAACATTTTACTAATCGAACTAGATATTCAAAACTTTGGACATATAAAATTGAGCTTGACACAAATATATGCTACTTGCGCAACAAAACATGCAGGCGCAACTCAAAACAAATATTTACAAACTAAAATTTTGAAGTCACGATCTTAAGACCAATAAGCTTATAAAACAGGATTGAAATCCTCTTTCTCGAAATTAAAAAGAGTACAATATATCTTGGATAAAATATGTCATAAATTAACGTGGAGTTTTTAAACTTTAAAAGTTTTTAAAAGTTAGAGGATTGACAAAGTGACTCATTAAAGTTTATTTTTTGGAGAAATTAATAAATAAATGAATTTGGTTATATATATATATATATATATATACTAATATTAAAACTTAAATATTTTAAGTTAAACCCAAATAATATTGAAATTTGCTCATTTTTGTAAAAAAAAAAAAAATGTAATCTAAGAATAAAAAAAATAATTACAATATTTGAATTTAAATTTTACACCTATTGAATATCATCTTATATGATTATATATAAAAATTAAGTTCTGAATTTAATATGATTTGCTTATTTAAATTTTAAAATTAATGAATTTGATATTAAAAAATAAAGGTCAATGACTATATTTTCGTTTATAAACAATTCATTTAATTATAACTATAGAACGATGATAGATTAATAACAATATAAATATAATTTAAGACTCAAGACATCTTTCCTACAATAAAAAAAAGGTTAGTCAAAATATTTATTTAAGTAAAGCATAAATACCTTTTAATAAAAAATTTAAACTAAAAGGATCTATTAATCGATCCACAGTTGTTGGTTTCAATATTTATTCTTTTCATTTTATTTTAATTAATTCCTTTGCTAAGCTCATGTGATGAGAACAAAGGAAAAGGCACTTCAGGCAATAGCAGTCGGTTGGTTTGGGCTCATTCATTGTATACTACGCTAGCATGAATATGATACTTCGAAACTTGGGGAGTACTGGCAATTGGCAAGGGTGCCTCAAAATTATGAACCTGCCTTACAGATGGTCTTAAACTGCAATTAGGATGGGCACACATAATCCCACAATCATCAACCGTTCCATTTGTTCCATATCAAAATCCGTGTACAATTTCTCATTGGCCACATTAACAAGTCTTCCATTTTCATACCAGCCCCAAACCCAACCAATCAATGAGATTTCAGCTTTCTTATTCTGTTTTTGATTCAATCGATCTCCTTCCACAAGCAATTTCAAATGCAACCACACCAAAAGCATATGATGCTTTGCTAGCTTTTCCCTTGCTAACATATTCTGGTGCCATGTAGCCAAATGTTACTGCGGGCCTTCTTGTCCAGATGCCCAATACCTGATCCATTAACCTTCCTTGCCTAATCAAAATTTCCTAGCTAGCCCGGCGTTGAAATTGGAATCCAACATCACATTGCTTGATTTAATATCTCTATATTTAACATATATAGTTCCCATTCTTCATGGGGATAAAGCAATGCACAGGCCAAACCCAGGGCAATCGTATATCTTTGTGCCCATGGAAGTGGACTTCACCTCCAAAGAGAAGAGATTCAAGGCTACTATTGGGAATAAGCATCAACCCTCCCTCGCCAAGTTTTCCTTCAGCATAGTTATTTGTGGCTTGAACCAATTCAGAAAAAAGAACCTCTTAAACCTAGCTCCATGCTCATATTCATGAATGGAATCTTTCTGCTCCGAGTCCTCCTGTTTCTTCTTTTGATTGATCTTCTTCCTCAAGAAAAAGACCAATTCTGCGATGGTCGACCCAACAACCAGAAAAGATCCACCAACTACACACAGTCCAATATTTACTCCTCCTTGATTATTAGGTCCTACTGATAATTTTGTTGAAATATTTGTAGACCATCAATTTTGTTCAAGTTTCAGTTTAAGTTTTTGAGTTTTATCCGGTTCATGGGCTAAGGCCCGATTTCTTCTTCAGGCCTGAGCCCGTTTCTGTTTCATTGAAAAGTCATCATGTTAATTTCAATGTTTGTATGCATTATTTGTTTGTTAATAAATTAACATAAAAAAATAGAATACGAAGAATTAGCATATTTATCTATATATACATAATTAGATTCCAAATAATAAATATACTCATTAATGATGTATAAATGTTACATATTAAGTTGTTAATTCAATATTTATTTGAAGTAAAAAGTAAAATACGAAGGGTTAGAATATTAATTTTTTATATTTTCACATTTTAATAATTAATGATTTAAAAATAAATATTTAAAAAGAGAAAAAAATATAAATCAACTTTTCAAACTTTCATAATTTTCTACTACCAAAGCGAATTAAAATGATAGAAAAAAATCTATAAAATATTATCATATTAATTTCAATCTTTTCATAATCAATTTATTTTTAAAAACTTTCCTAATTCTACTAACAATTGAATTTAAGAAAAATGACAAAAATGTGAATAAGTCATATAAATATTATATTAATTTTAATAGAGGGATCAAATTACAAAAGTATAAAATTAATATGTTTTACACCATTTTATAACTTCGTATATAATAAATGTTTTTTTAAACCGATAATTAAATTTAACAACATATGTGTACCTATCATTCACATAATGTTTCAAATCAATTCAATATTCTTATAATTTCGATTGAGAATAATATCATTCCAATATATACTAATGATTAACATTTTATTATTATCACACAGATAGTTATATATTTTAAATTTACTTGAAATTTGGCAAGAATGTTTTATTTGAATAGTGCATAAAATTTAATAGTTGGATTATCAAATATAAATTAGATAAAAATAAATCTTTGAATATGATTATTTAAATTTTTTTTAATTTTATTTTAAAATTATTTTATTTTTTATTTTAATTTTTATTTCAATAAAGTAATATGAATATATTATTTTTAAAGAATAACTTTTTAAAATTTAAAAAATTTATATATGTATAAGCGTGTGTACATATATACACATATATATATATTTGTGCATATATATATACATTATTTCAGTATTTTTTAAGATAAAATCTTATTCATGCGAAGTAGAAGTAAAAAAATTTATTCTAATATAACATTAAAGTAAATTTATAGACAATAAAATTTGAACTTAAGATTTTAAATTTTTAAAATCTTTTCTTTATGACTAAATCAAGATCTCGAAAGCATTAATAATTAATTAATTGTTGATACTGCCGATTGAAATTTTCAGTTTCCAACAATTTGTGTAATTGTAGATATTCTTTTTTATCACTTTACTAAAATGTGTATTAATTCTATTAGCAGTTATGCAATAGATTATCAATTACACATTATTTTTATCAATTACACGTTACTTTTTAAATTTATTTTTATTTTTTGTCAAATATAATTGGTAAATGGAACACATCTTCTATAATAATTATAATATAATTAATTAATTATAATTCAAAATTATATAAAAATCATCAAAATTTTATATAAAAGTCTTATTTATAAATGAAATTTTATGTAATTTTTTATTATAATAAAAAAATTTATAAGTGAAATGTTTCCGGTGCAATGGCATGTTCTAAAGTATTGCTGAAATTTGTCACTGAAAAAAATGTGCTTTCAATGCTCTGATCAACATTTGCTAATTACAAACAGGCTGGCACGGCTGAAACTTCCTTCTCTTCCACGACGAATTTTCTTTCCCCAGTTATTTATTATTTCCGCGTAAGAGTTGTATTAAGGGGATGTCCCGTCACACACGCTTTCAATTTTGAGATTTTCCACAAGAAGAAAAAGCAACAGTCAAGCCAAGTACCGTGGTCCATACGCACCCAAAACATAGTTGTCCTATCCTCAATAATTCAATGTCATGGGTCCATGTGTTTTATCCAAGGTATAACTTGAGTTAGATAAACTTGAGAATAAGAGTTCAATACGGGTCAAGCCGAATTGTTGTTGATGGGTCAATAACAGATTAGGAGTTCTATCATGAGTTACCCTACCCGGTTCATATTTGAAAAAAATATGTTTTTTTTTTTCTAAACAAACTTCACCACCCATAGCTCTTAGCACTTCAAACATAATCTGAGTCGGATCGTAAATAGAGACAAGGTTCTCAAAAATTTTGAACAAATTTAATTTGGCTTTCAAAATTAATATAGTTTGTTAATTTTTGTTAACGCTCGTTTATTTAGTTAATTTTTTGTTAACATGGCAACCCTTTGGATTGTTTGGATGGAGCACATTCAATCATCACATCATCTTTATACAAAGAAATGGCTTGTTTCTCATTAAGGAAATGGCTCATTTAGCATCTTTAATAACGTCTCATCGTATCAAAATTGAACACTTAATCTCTAATTTACATTAAATTATTAAATATAATATGTTCTTATTTGAAATTATTAAATTCAACGTGAATTCTACTTAAGCTCTACATATCATTCTCACCAATTGTTAGATAATCACCCATTATTTTATATATAAGATGAAAAGGAAATCTAAGTACATAAGATAATTTTTATATTTCATACCTAAAATATCTTTTCCTCCATTGAAACTTCTCACATACACATCACCTTCTTTTTTACCTGACCTTTTATCTCCATAAACTTGAGTGTCAAAATATGTCTTAAAGAAACAACTCTAACATCACTTGACCGTTTCTTTTAGTTACAAGTTTAGATCTTCTTATCCTCAACCTTTATTCCATTCCAGCTAAGATACTCAAAATTATTATCAATAATTTTATTTGATTATTTTATAATTATCATTAAAAAAGTTAAAATTGCACTGTTATTTATTTATTATGTCCATCATCAATCATTATTTATAAATCTTTTAAATTAAGACTTATAACAAATATTAAGTGACAATCATGTAAATTTTAAAAAACACAAATTAACTTTCTAATTTTTCTAACAATATTCCAAGTTTTCAACACTATTCTATTGTTTTTTCTTTTATCGAGTATCGACTATACCTTTTTTTTATTTTTTATTTTTTTACCAAGTTAAAATTATTTTTAGGTTTTGCTGGACATGAAAGAAAAAAAAAGGTGATAACGAAAAACTTGTTAATTTAATAATTAAAATTTATAACAACTTTTTTACTTTATAGTTTAACTATTAAATGAACAAATTTTTTTATCTTCATTGCTTTTCATCTTTCCAACCAAACAAATTCTTAATATTTGTTTATTAATACATATATATAATTTATATTTGATGTATTATTAGTATATAGATTTTATATATTATCAATGAATTAGATAATGATATCTCATTAATGAAACGAATCAAATGATGTCATCTCATTAATGAATAATTTTTTTTAAATATTAATTTTGAGTAAATTTTTTTAAAATATTAATTTTTATGTATTTATTTTAAGAATTGATATTTGTTTATTAATGAGATGACATCATATGTATAGAGTTTATGCATTAATAATATATCAAATATAAATACATATATATATATATATTCTTAGTTTTTTGGCTTAGTTAAATACATAAAGGTTATGATTTCGAACTATGAGCTTTTTTCTTTCTCTTATGAACTACACGTATCTTATATATCAATATATATATATATATATATATGTATGTATATTTTTAAATTTCTTTTCATCATATACATGGGAATCTTAATTTATTTTTTTATGTTTTGTCGGGTTCTTTCTTAATTTTTGCTATATACTCTATAAATTGACATGTATTACCCATTTATGAAAAGCTCTTCTAATATCGAGTTTTGACACTTTTGCTATTTAAAAATATATATATATATATATCATCAAAGTCAAATTAGGGCCAATTTATAAAAGATAGAAAAATACTATAATATATAATCTCAAATTTTGAATTTTATTAAACTTAAAATTTAATCCAAATATTCTATCTATTTTTTTAAATGCCTAAAAAGTGGATTTTTGCAAGGCTGCCACGTGCAAATCTCTTCCCTTATCTCCCTCCTTTGTAAAAAAAATGTTTCAGTTTTATTTTTTAATATATTTTTATTTTTCTTTTTTTATTAAAAAATATTGATTAAATATAATAATTATTTATATATAAATTTTAGTTTTAAATTATTTATTTGATGTATTTTTATTTCTGTATTATTTTGTTTATAAATTGATAAAACTTACAATTATATGAATTTATTATGTTTTAGTATTATATTACTTGCATCTATTATATATTAATAAAAAATATGACATACTTCAAATTATATATATATATTTTTAATTGATCCCAAAGCCAAATATCATGATCGGGCGCTGAACGTGAACATTGCTGCTTCAAGTTGCCAAAGACCAAAAACTTAAACCTCCCTTAGATTTTTGGCCAAAAAAATTCTGACTGAAGTCCTAAATTAAAATTAATCTAACAGTATCATACAATAGACTGCCGTCAAAGGAGTCCCAAAAGGGCTCAACCATTAAGGATAACTTAATACAAAAGGGCTCAGCCATTAAGGATCACAACCGTTAAGACATGTTTTATGTGACTTAATTACGGCATACATGGATTACAGAAAAAAGAAAAAAAAATAAAAAAACCCCGTGATCCGATATCTGAATAATTAAATGGACCACTTGGCAAATCATCACATAAAGTGGGTCGTTTTTTATTGTGTCTTTGTATTATGTTTAAAATTATTAAATTTACTCTTATAGTTGGAAGGTTTTAGGCACCAGATTTTTGTAGGTTCTGTTTCAGTCTATAAGATTTTTAAAAAAATTAAAATAATAAAAAAAATTCTTGAATTTTATAATTTTACTTAAATAAATTTTTATACTCTTTTTGCATTTAAATTAACTCTTAATCTTTAATTTACACTAAAAAAATCTTTAATTTTTAATTTAAACCTAAATAAGTTCTTAATATAAATTATTTTTTTCATTTGAAATAAAAATTTATTTGAATACAAATTAAAATTTAAAAATTTATTTGAATAAATAAAAGTATAAAAATTAATTTTAAAAAATGAAATAGTTTAGAATTTTTTTTTAGTATTTTAGCTTTTAAAAAATTATTGGAAGTATAGAGACTAGAGTTTGAAAAAAAATGAAATAAAATCGACATGACATCCATTTCAACTCAGGCATATATGATTTGGGTCGGGTCAAATTCAAATGTAAGTGGATCTGGTACATAACCCAATTCGTATTGACCCGAATCACTCGGTTTGGAAATCCCAATTCGGGTTGCAGTCTTAATTTTTTATTTTTCCTTGACATAGAAAGGTTCTGTTTACTTTTCATGGGGTAAATTTGTTAGCCTTGCTTTTGCATTTCTTCTATTACATCAGGACTCGTCTACTATAAGTAAATGTCTTTAAAAGTAGATCGTGCTTGGTTCTTCATCATTTAAAAAATATTTTTTAAAAAATAAATTATTCAATTTTTTAAATTAAAACGGTACATATTTATATAAAACCTCCCAAATCATATAAATTGTATATTTAAAATTAATTAACAAAACATCAATAAAATTTGAATTTATATTTATTTAAATCTAGATGAATAAATTCACTTGTTGAGTAATTTTTTTTATTGGTATTTGGCGATCATTTAATCTTTAAAACGCGTTTTATATTCATGGATGACTATATTTTTTCAACCTGATCAGCGAAAACCAACACGTCGGTATCGTGCGAATTGGCATAAATGCCCATCTTATTTCCAATGATTTAAGCCATACATTGTTTGAGTACTTCGTAGCAGAAGCGTGTTGACTGTCGACAGTTTTGTGGAGTTCTTGTTGTGTCTTGAAAGAGAGAGCTCTAACTTTATGTTTGTGATCGATAAATGATCAGCTAATTGAGCCAGAGGCAGAATATCGTCCGCATAAAACCTAATGGAGTTACGCAATATTTCTTTAACCTTTTGTTTTTTTGGTTTAGCTCTGTTCCTTCGCATGGGAACACAAGGTTCAGCTTCAATATCAGGAAGGATGCTCAGTTATTCGGCAACAAACCAGACTTACCCTCAGGATCAAGGCTTTCTAACTGTTCATAATGCTGCTCGTAAGGAGGTTGATGTGCAGCCTATGACTTGGAATTATACGGTGGCCGCCTATGCCGAAAGTTATGCCTATCAGAGGAGTACTGACTGCAGCCTCGTGCATTCAGGAGGGCCTTATGGTGAGAATCTTGCATGGAGCAGCGGTAACCTTTCTGTATCTGAAGCTGTGAAAATGTGGATTGATGAAAAGAGCAATTATGACTTGAAATCTGGTATGTGTGCTTCAGGCCAAGTATGTGGCCATTATACTCAAGTGATTTGGGCTAATTCAATTCGTCTTGGATGTGCTAAAGTAGGATGCGATAATGGGGGAACTTTTATTGTTTGCAATTATGACCCTCCCGGTGAGCTTCCAACTGTTGCGAATCAATCCGAGTCATCCTACGTCACACTAGTAGACGCGCCAAGTCTTAGTTCTGCAGCAAACGTTGTCCCAGTGGTAGTAGCCTCGTCAAGTCCTAGTTCTGCAGCAAACGGTGTCCAAGTGGTAGTAGCCGCGCCAGCGCCAAGTCCTAGTTCTTCAACAAACGGTGTCCAAGTGGGAGTAGCCGCGCCAAGTCCTAGTTCTGCAGCAAACGTTATCCCAATGGTAGTAATTGTTGGAGCTTGTGCCTTGATTTTAGGCCTAGGTTTCATTTGGTTCATTTTATCAAGGAGAAAGAAACAGGAGGACAAAATAGATGATCACATATCTGATGTGTTCTTTGGTGGTGAATTTCAAAATGGAATGGCACCAAGGAAATTTTCCTTGGTAGAATTAGCTAAAGTGACAAGTAATTTCAATGCAGAAAAACTAGGAGAGGGAGGGTTTGGTGCAGTTTATAAAGGGTACTTAAGGGACTTGGATGCCTACGTTGCTGTTAAAAGGATTTCAAAGGCCTCAAAGCAAGGAATCAAGGAATATGCATCTGAAGTGAAGATCATTAGCCGATTGAGGCACAAGAATCTGGTCAAGCTTATTGGTTGGTGTCATGAAAAAGGGGAACTGATACTCGTTTACGAGTTCATGGCTAATGGCAGCCTAGATTCTCATCTTTTCAAAGGTAAAAGCTTGTTGACCTGGGTGGTGCGATTTAAAATTGTGCAGGACTTGTCATCAGCTCTGTTCTATCTACATGAAGAAGGAGATCATTGTGTTCTACACAGGGATATCAAAACTAGCAATATTATGTTGGATTCTAGTTTCAATGCTAAACTTGGGGATTTCGGGTTAGCTAGGCTAGTTGATCATTCAAAAGGGTCACAAACCACTCATTTAGCCGGCACCTTGGGCTATATGGCCCCTGAGTGTGTTTCTTCAGGAAAAGCTAGTAAGAAATCAGATGTCTATAGCTTCGGAATTGTCGCATTGGAACTGGCATGCGGTAGAAGATCAATTGAGCCCAAATATGAAGAGTCCCAGGCCTCATTGGTAGCCTGGGTGTGGGATTCATACGGAAACCAAAGGCTGCCTGATGTAGCAGACCAGAAACTATGTCTGGACTTTGATGCTAAACAGATGGAATGCTTGTTGATGGTTGGACTGTGGTGTGTCCATCCAGACCCGAATTTAAGACCGTCAATAAGGCAGGCAATTCAGGTTCTTAATTTTGAGGCACCATTGCCAAAACTTCCATGTACGAGGCCCACTCCCACTTATGATGTACCAATGGCTTCTGGAAATAGAGCAAGTGAGCCATGTTTTTCTACTTTGGGTATTACAGTCCCGCGTTGAATTGATCGTACGTGTTTGTATAACCAAATTTACATGTTGCAATCATTTTTTTTAAACTAGAGTTTGGTGGTACAATTTTTTTTTTTTACAATTTTTATGGTTAATTATCTTCAATTGCAAAGGGCCATAAATACTTTTAGATAATATTTTGGGTCAATTGACGCCACTTTTTTTTTTTAATTTATATAAGGTTTAATTAAATTTTTTAAGCTGGTCTAATTGACAAGAAATTGTGAAGATATACTAATAGTTTGTAGAAGAAATAATGTTATAGCAGGTATTTAATAAGGTTTATATTTGTTGTTTACATTTATTATGTTTGTAACAAATCATGTTATACCAAGTATTTAAAAACGATTATATATATTATTGTATTTAAGATTATCAGATATTAAATTTTAATTATTGAAATTAAAAATCTAATATTTTATTAATAGATTATATGCTATTGGCATTATATATGAAATTTTTAATAATATATTTTTACAATACTAGATATATTATATATTCTAGTAATTATATAAAATACAATAAATGAGAAACTATCTTTAACACTACTAGTCAAAATTCCTAATTTTCCACTGACTACACAGTATTGTATTGTATTTTGCAATTTGGTAAATATACACAGGCCATAAATTTTGTAACTTCTTAATACCCAGGCCGTGAACTTCATGGCTGATAAGATTTCTGCACATTTTATGCTCTAAGCATTATCAGAATTTCAAGCCAAAGAGTTTAAGGATGCATTATTCTTTTAAGAGCAATGGTACCAAAAAAGAAAAAGAAAAACGGTAAAAATATCCATGAAGTTCGTGTAAATAAATCAAACCTATTGTTCTTGGTTATATATATATATATATATATATATATGTATATGTATCATGTCAATCTCCGAGCAACCTAGATCGATATTTTTGAGTGGTCGTTGTTGGAAAATGCTTTCCCTATTTTAACTAAGCCAAATTGTTGCCCAGTAAGCATTAGTATGAAAGTTGTAGTAGCTTTTGAAAATTACGAGAACTGAAAAAAAATTAAGCTGTGGTTTAGCATTGTTATTAAAAATAGTTTTTGTGTTAAAAATTATTTTTGATTCAATCATAAAATTAAATAATAAGATAATTTTGGCTTTTCAATTTGAAAGTTTAAATTTTCAATTCAAACCAAAAAGTTCTTTCAGAAGATTGCTGCGGTAAAAAAATATATTTGGAATAAAAAATCATTTTATTCATTTTATAATTTTAATATTTTAATATTATATATATTTTTTAATATTTCAATTACTTATAATTTTTTTTTTACAATAATATCAAATACTTAAATTTCTAACCACATTTTTTCTAATTCAAAAATTTTTTTACGACAATAATAATACTAGACTAACACTAAATATATAAAAAAAAAAATTGTCATGTGTTTTGTTACACTTACATTTGCGATCACGACACTAAATGAACCTTACTTTTAAATATTTAATTATGGAGTTTTTGACTTTTATGGTGGAGTTAAAATAGACATAAAAGATATCGATTCAATAAAATATATACATAAAAGATTTAAAACAATAAATTTTTAAGTTTTGTTCGATAAAAACGAAAAGAAAGTAAGAAAACTTTTTCATTTTAATGATTAAATTTCATAATATTTTTAATTTTTAACTAAATTATTGAATTAAACACTTTTTTTTCTTTCCCATCAAGCCCGGGCTCTTGTTTTCGCCGGAGACTATTGACTTGATAGAAGTCTTTAAGTCTTTGCAAATTGCAACGACCACTCTTATTATTCACAGACGACAAGCCGAACAAAGTTCAATTTCTTTCAAAGACTTTTGTCTCTGCCTGTCTACCTGTTTGCGTGTCCACCGTCCACTTTTTTTTTTATTTAATATTGTACAAATTAGAATGATGCTTTTCTTGCAACAATTTACAACAACAAAACATGTACTCATAAATTCTATCCATCTGTTTTTTTTTTAAGAAAAATTTAAAATAAATAAATTATTTAATTTTTAATTAAGATAAAATATATCAATAATTTAAAATAAATAATTATAAATAATATATTCAAAATTAATTCAATAAATAATCATTAATAAAATTCGAATCGAAAATTTCATTGTAAAAATTTTTTTTTAATTAATTTAATTAATCATTTGTTGGTATTTTATCTATTTATTAAATTATAATAAAAAAATAAAATAAAGATTGATTAAAAATAAATAAATGCCTTTATATGCAACGCGACATCAATTTCAATATAATCATTCTACGTAAAATAATTAAATCATGCATTATTGTTCTCTAAACAGATTACAACTTTTTCATTCAAATGGAAATTTTATTTTTTTCCTTTTAAACAAAAAAAATAGTTAACATAACAATCAAATGAAACTTTAGGACATTATATTAAATATTTGATTTGTACATAAATACATTTAATTTTATTGGAATAAAAAATAAATTTTATGTTATAAGAAATTAAGACATAAAATAAGAGAGTGAGAAGAGATTTAGATTAATATTGAGTTAGTTAGATATTTTAGACAGTAAATATTCAATTATATTAAATTAACAAAAGTAATCAGATTAAAACTTTTTTTGGTGCATTAAAAGTTTAAGTGAGAACTTGCATTGACTTTATAAATTATCTATCAAATAAATCATTAACAATAAAAATTAAATTTAAACCTTGAAAATGAAATATTTTACTATTACCGATTCAACTACTATTGTTGGCACATCCATAATGTTATGCGATCCATGTTAAAATTCTAGATTGTTATTTTGACTAACTTATTACTTATGCTAGCCAAAAAATCTTGAAAATCATTAGGAGTACTTTGCATTTGCAGCACCTTTCCTCGGTCCTTACCCTGAAAATCATGACCTCTCAAAATGTTGACAGCTTATATCTCAAATATGGAAACCTGCATTTCTCTTCATATTATGCTTCCTTCTTTTGGTTTTGCTTCCTCTCTCAAGGGCAACAATAATCGATGATGACATCAATTTCAATTTCACTGCTTTCAACCCAAATGTGCATGACATTGCGTATGAAGTTGATGCATAACCATCAGACAACGTAATCCAACTCACCAGTAACCCAAAAAAAGAAGGTTCTGAATAATAGTGTTGGTCGAGCCACGCATTACAAACCAATGCACCTTTGGTACAATTCATCTGGGAATCTCGTACTTGCAGATTTCACTACTCACTTCTCTTTTGTCATTGATTCCCTCGAGGATAGTTTAAAGGGTGATGGTTTTGTGTTTTTCCTTGCTCCCAATGGCTCAAAAAATCCCGCCTCAATCCGCAGGCGGTCTGTTGCGACTTCAAAGTAGAGATCCTACTTGTAACCTTAACCCTAAATTTCTTGCAGTGGAGTTTGATACGTTTTCCAATCATGTGGATCCCGAGGGCATGTGCGGCCATTGATTTCAACTCTATCGTGAATTCTCTTAGCCCTTTCGAATGGTGGATGAGTGATACTGCAAATGGGGGAAAAGTTGATGTTTTCATCAGTTACAACTCTAGTAAAAAAAAAATCTGAGTGTTTTTTTACTTGATGCCAATGATTTCACTCATAATAATTCATCTAGTCTTTCTGCGGTGCTGGATCTTAGCATATATTTGTCAGAATGGGTGACTTTTGGCTTCTCAGGAGCCACTGTATATTTGTTTGAGATACATACTACTTGGAATTCAGCCCTAGCTTACAAGATGCTATGAATACAACCTACCAGAGTAATCCTCCAACAGCAACACCTGCAGCAGCAACGAGCCCAACCAGTCCTGCAGTCAACCCAGAAGGAAGAGCAGGTCATGGCTATGGGTTGTTTGGGGGTTGCTGGTGGAATTTTTGCTCTGCTCCCTGTTTTGGCTCTGGCTCGGTTTTTCTGTTAGAGGAAAAAGTACAGGGGCAAGGAAGATAATACCATGTTTGTCAACGAAGAAATGGAAATGGTGACTGCAACTAGGAAGTTTCATACGAGGAACTGGATGTGCAACCTGTAATTTTGCTGATGAAGGTCTGCATGGGGAGGGTGGTTTTGGAAAGGTTTATTTAGGCTTCTTAAGGGACGTGAATTGCAATATTGCTCTCAAAAAGACAACTCCACAATACCAACAAAGGGAGAAAGGGTATGCATCAGAAGTGAAAACTATTAGCAGATTGAGGCACAGGAATTTTGTCCAACTCATCGGTTGGTGCCATGACAATCAGGAGTTCCTCATAGTCTACGCGTTGCTTCCAAATAAGAGTCCCGATTACCAGCTATTTAGAGAACCATGCTTTTTGACATGGGAGATGAGGTATAAAATTGCTATGGGCTTGGCCTCAGCGTTGTTCTATCTATAGGAACAATGTGAGCAATGCGTGCTGCATCGAGAAATCAAATCAAGTAATGTTCTGCTGGATTTGAGTTTCAATGCCGAGTTAGGTGACTTTAACCTGGCTAGGTGTCACGGGTCATACGTTTCTTAGACTGAAACCACTTGTCCATACGACACCAAGATTATTCATAGTCGAAGTTAGCCTTTCGCGAGTCCATTTTCTCACAAATAGTTCAATGTTGATCCTTCAAGTCGCATACTCATAAGTCTTTCCTGGTTCTAATCTCGTAGGGTCGCACCTCTATGGGAGGAACTAAACTCCCATCAACTCATCGACTCACGATTCCCGTAATGGCCCCAAACACCTATCTCTACTTGCAGGCATCAAGGTCCAGAGCACTGACCCTCGAATTTTCATAGGGGCCTGCAGCCTTAATTCTTATGATGTTATTGCTTTCTGGCATGGTAAGAACCCAATACAATGCCTGCCTGTATCGTACGCAATCTTTTATGCCAAGATCCTGCAGGCACAACACCGATGTTGGTCAATAGCCAGCTCGGAGCCTCTAGGCTCATATCATCCCACGAAGCACATTTCTTAGAGCTTCAGCCCTTAGCCTCATTTTAGTTTGCCCGCACGCATAATGGACACTCATCATCATGCCCGTCCCGCCTCTAGGACTCAGGTGTGCTACCCCAGCTGCAGCACCCCTCTACCGATTGGCCACAAGGGTCTAGTAGCATGTCTGCCTGCTAGCTGCTCATCCTTCAGCTGGATGATGACCGTCATACACAAATACCATATAATTATCCTTTCAACTCAATGAAGGAAAATCGAAAGGCATAGTGAATGCTACCGCTTAACCCAATGGCTCAATGCAAAGGTATGATATGAGGCCCGCTGACCCCAACCATCCCTAGGCTTATCATGAATCGAAAAGACACTGTACCACACTCGTGACCCTACAATGTCCACCGATCAAAACATCACATGTGCCTAGGAGTAGCTTACTTCAACTAGCTAGGCTCCCCCCTATCCACTAGCCAAGGTGGTGGTGGAAAGTTGACACCAATCGTCTTCCTATAAAGAGTGTAAGAGATTTTTTAGGTCTCTTACTAGGAATTATAAAACTGTTCGAAATGGGGATATTTTTTTCCTAGCCATCTTAAGGCTTTTCTTCAGCTAACTCAGGGTCTCATGACCTTTCTCTTAGTCACCATGATTCTTTAATTCAACTTGTTGCTCTACTAACCCATTCGAAGATGCTCACACATGGCCTTGACCGACAACACCTAATTGGTTACTCGGCTCGAGGGTGCTCACCCACTGGCTCAAACTTGCCTGTGCATCTTATGGCCCAAGGCTCTCACTGCCCGCACATCGTATCAACAACATGTTCTCATGCTCAAAATGCCTAAATGCAGCTCCAGGACCATAGTCCTTCCAACCAGGCCTCGATCGCTGTTCAGCTCAGGATCAGTTATGGTAGGACCGAGGCATACCAGGGCCTGACCATGACATTCTCCCCCATTTACTATGTCGATGCCCTAATTGATGCCAAGACCACACCTAACTCTCTTATTGCACACGGTTGACATTTTTTCATATATTTTTCACTTGTGTTCTCAAAGATTAGGTCGAGATCCCATCACATGAGGCATCATTCATAGTACTCGTCCATTGTCGATGTAGATAAGTCTCATCCCAATTCCAATGCACCTCTATCTTGTTTCCAACTCGGTCCATCAGACTCTATCTCGATTACCGTAATACTGTTTCACCCATGAGCACATCATGTTACGACCTTAAGGCACCTTTATCAATCATGACCCTCAGTAGAATGAATGACCATTTACTTTGCCACACATTGGTGTTTTCCACTGGATGTGACCTATCACACTAACCGCACGTCTGTGGCACTGACTTTTTGATATGCCCCTCTGGACGTAGTGCTTTAGGTCAACCGCATTCATACGGTACCACCCATGATAGACCCTAACATGGTGGCATTCAAACACTTTGGTCATCTCACAACTTGGGTCATTTTGGTCCTTCTAAGGTCACTTTTCTAGATGTGACCCTCTGGCCAACTGTCTTCGTGGTGGCACCTTAACGCGCTACTCATTTTCTATCTTAGACTCAAACACCATGCTCAATAAACTCAGGCTCCACTATCTTAGCTCAGTTTCATCGGGAATCACAAGTCTCCCCCACTTTTACTCAAACTCGATTCAGCTCCTACACGCAACCATATCTCCATGATGGTTCCACAACTCATTTGCCTTAACTCTAGCATAGCTCATAGGGCATCTCAAAGCCCATTTACTGCTCTAGGATCCACCAATCCAAACGATCACATTATCCACTGACTTGTTTAACTCGAGGGTTCGCTAACCCATTTAATACTAGGGTCCACTGACCCACTCGAACTCAAGGCCATCCCATTTGCCAGCATCTATTCAAAAGATTCCATATTTGGCTCAACTCAATCAACTTATCTCTGCCTTGGTCAAATCTCATCTAGCCCATTGACTAGATACACAACTCCAATGCCAATACCCTTGGCTTACTCTGCTCAATCGGTCCTCTAACCCACACAGCTCATAAGGCTTTATCAATTGGCCAATTTCGCTTGCTCATTCCATTGAATTGCACACTATCATGGCCCACTAACCACCACATCTCAAAAGGCCTTCCCTATCGGCCAACACAAAGCACACCAACCATCACAACTTACGGCTTCAATCCTCAGCCAACTGGAACTCCTCTTCCTCTGTAGAATGGCTCTACACTTGGACCCAAATACTTGGCTCATACCCTCGCTAGGGCACTTGTACCATACAATAAGTGCATACGTTAGTAACTGATCTCAATACACATGACTCGTGTCTCTCAGGATAAAAATCTTTCAATCAACATGGCCTTACTCAATACCATTTCATGGTGTATGCCCTTTTCATATTTCGGTCTCACCATGATTTTCCCACCATAAGGGCATTATATGCCTACACGTGCCAACACCTTCTGCTAGGTGAGGCTAGACTCTTATGCCCTTTTGTTTGGCATCCAAGAGCCTACTCCAAAACTATTCCCCTAGGCCAATTTATCCCACAACACACATTGTTGGCTCATTCTTGAGCCCTCATAGCGACAGAACCGCATTCGTATCTTAATAGCTCTCTTTGAGCTTAGCACTGCCTCAATTTCATGTTATCATGCCTACACCTGGGGCCATATTAGTCCTATCTTTGAGCCGAACTAGGCTTTGATACCAAAATGTCATAGGCTGCGCGTTTCTTAGACTGAAACCACGTGTCCATGCGGTACCAAGACTACTCATAGTCGATGTTAGCCTTTTAAGAGTTCATTTTTCCACAGACAACTCAATATTGATCCTTCAAGCCGTATACTCACGAGTCTTTCCTGACTCAAACCCAGTAAGGTTGCACCTCGATAGAAAGGAACCCAACTCTCATTAACTCATCAACCCACAATTCGTAGGGTGGCCTTGAGCACCCATATCTGCCTGTAGGCATCAAGGTCTGGAACACCGACCCTTGAATTCTCATAGGGGTCTATAGCCCTGGTTCTCATGATATTATTGCTTTCTGGCATGATAAGAAACCAACACCATGCCTATCTGTATCATACGTAATCTCTTGTGCCAAGATCCCGTAGGCACAATACTGATGCTAATCAACAGCCAGCTTAGAGCTTCTAGGCTTATCTCATCCCACAAAGCACATTTTTTAGGGCTTTAGCCCTTGGCCTCATTTTAAGCTACCCACACGTATGATGAACATTTAACATCATGCCCATCCCTTTTTTGGGACTTAGGTGTGTTACCTCAGCTATAGTAACCTTCTATCGATTGGCCACAAAGGTCTAGCACGTGCTTGCCTACTAGCTCACTCATCCCTCAGGCTAGATGGTGCCTTTCCTACGCAAACACCATTTAATGATCCTTCCGGTTCAAAGAGGGGAAATCGAAGGGCATAGCAATTGCTATCGCCTAACCCCATGGCTCAACGTAAAGGTGCGATATAAGGCTCGCTGACCCTAACCGTCCCTCGACTTACCATAACCCGAGGAGACACTGTGCCACACTCATGACCCTACGATGCCCTGTCCACCTAGACACCACATGTGCCTAGGAGTAGCTCACTTCAGACTAGTCAAGCCCTTGTCTGCCTATTAGCTAAAAGGGTGGTGGAGAGTTGACACTAGTCGTCTCCCTATAAAAAGCGTAAGAGATTTTATAAGTCTCATACCATGAACCGTAAGATTGTCCGAAATGGGGATACTTTTCTCCCCAACCATCTTAAGGCCTTTTTTCAGCTAACTCAAGGTCTCGTGACTTTCCTCTTGGTTACCATGATTCTCTAATTCTGCTTGTTGCTCCACCAACCCATTCGAAGGTGCCCGCACACGACCTTAACCAACAGCACCCAATTGGCTACCTGGCTCAAGGGTGCTCACTCACTGGCTCGAACTTGCTCACACATCCTACGACCCAAGGCTCACACTGCCTACACATCATATCAACATGTTTCCCTAATCAAAATCCTGTACACAACTCCAAGATCACAATCCTACCAACTAGGCCTCGATCGCTGCTCAACTCAGGGTCAATCGTGACAATATTGAGACACTAGAACTTGATCATGACACTGGGCTTGTTGACCATGGACAAGGCCACGAGGGTTTCGAACAACTATTATGCTTGGGACTGACGCCTATGTAGCAACAGAGTGTCTTGAGATATACAAAGCCATTAAGGAATCCGACATATACATCTTTGGTATTGTTATGTTAGAAATAGCCTCCGAAGAGCAGGCTATTGATGTGATTGATAAAAATGGCAAGAAATTCAAAACTAAACTAGTGGAGTGGATTTGGGAACCATATGGGAGAGAAAGTATTGTTGATGCAGCAGACCAACGATTGTCTGACCATTATGACAACGAACAAATGGAACGCTCGATCTTAGTTGGGCTGGCTTGTGCTCATCCAAACTATTTAGTCCGCCTATCAATAAGGCAGGCTGTTGATACCCTTGGTTTCAAAGCTCAAGTGCCCGTGCTACGACTGGAGATGCCAGTTCCAACATACATTGCAGCTCATCAAGCCAATATTGTTGCATCTTCTGCATCGAATTCATCCCATAACAGTGCCTCCACCAGAAACCGCACCCAATTTCAGGCACTGGTTCCGTTGGTGATTCCTTGAAGGATAGTGCAAAGATTCCAGCATCAGATACAAAATGATCTTTTGCATAGAATATTAGGCACACTAAGCTGCAAGGGAAAAGCCGCCGGTAGTATTTTCTTTGTGAGTTTTTGATAGTTAATTTTGTCTATTTATTTGTAGTGTTGGCTCATTTTTTTTCATTTCGATGCCTCGTTACGTCCTAGATTTCTCCGCTTTTTGTATTATTCTTTTCGTTAAGATTGGTGCTGAATTGGGCAAATGGTAAAAACTGTGTGCAATTATAGACAGAGTCCCACTAGAAAGGTAGTTCATGGTTCCAACGTTCAGCAACAAGGTAGCGAACAAGCAGGATTTTGAGCTTTTATCTCGTTCTTGTATTTGTTTGGTTTTGAGCTGTAATTCTTGCTTTGATGGTTGATAAAACTTTAATTGCTTAGCAGAATGAAGAAAACAAAGAAGCTTCAATTTTTGAAATTACGGGTTGACAAAATATTTTGATGACAAATAATATAAAAGTATACGTTAATTAATGCTTGAAATAAGAAGGTTTGAATTGCTGCTACAATTTTGCAATTAATCAATCCAACAAAGATTTATATACAAGTTCATTATTTAAAAAGTATGGCTTTACATAATTTTTTATGGATTTTATATAATGCGAAATTTTAATTGATTAATTATACTAATAGGTGCTCTTTAAATAATAAAGAAATGATATGTTTTTAATGAAAAATTATCAGCTTACATTAAAAAAAAGTTTTATATTTTTTTAATCATTAATTTTAATAGATCTAATAGATAAGATTAAACTTTTTTTTCACTTATCTCTCTTATCTATTGGATTTATTAAAATCAATGATTAAAAAATATATAAAACTTTTTAATTTTTATTGGTCTAACTTTATCTCTCCTCATTTTCAATTATTTGCATTTTCAATTTTCTTTTCATTATCGATTTGTGCAAACTAAATTTGATAAATTCATTTCAAAAGTAACCAATTAAAATTTGAAATTAATGCAAATCCAAATTTAAAAGTTAAATTCAAGTTGACAATCAAGAGTTAAATTAATGGTTATGCAAATATGATGAAGACTATATATACATGTGAAATGTAAAAACCAAAAAAAAAAAGGTTTATTATTTGAAATAACTTACTAAATTTAAATGAAACCAAACTAATTAAAAACAAAACATATAATTTTTATATATTTAACATTATACACGTATAAAAAAAACCAATTACATTGATTTTTTTTTTTCAAAAAGCTTTATTTTTTATATGTTTTATTATATATAAATTTGAGGATGACCACCGCGTTGTTTTCTATTTTTCTTAGTCCCAAACTCTCCACTTACTTTCCTTACAAAAATGGTTGAGGTCAGTAAATATTGTATATTTCCTTTTAGGGTTTAAATTATATTTATGTTTGTGAGGATTTGATTCTGTTACCTTGTGGCTCAGTTGCCTGCATATGGATTTTCTTATGTTGAGTCTGTTTGGTTGATGCCGTGAGGCGATGACCTTATGTTTTTAATTGCTTTTTGCTGGCCTGTGTGGGCTGCGTTGATTGTTAGTTTTCCTTTTTCCGTCCCGTTTCCTTCAAAGACGCAACAGTATTCGCCATTTAATCTTCTCAACCTACCTACAGAAAACTACGTTTGTTTGATGTCAGAAATTTGCTTGAAATTTTCTTCCCAGATCTTTACTGCTCACCAATCCACATTCATTGTTTCAAGTTGTAACGAATTTCAGTGCATAGAGTTTGAACAAGACAAATACATTTCAAAATGGCTGTACCCAGACATCAAAATGAGAGAACTATAATCGTTCGACATAAAATACCATTGGAAAAAAAATACATGGGAACACCCAATTTTCAAACTTGCTTTCTAAGGGCAGCACACCATAAAGGGCTTTTGAAGATTGACGATATCAACGACATGTCATAATGAAAATTAAATTAATTAATCTTATTTTTAACTGTAAGGTACAGTTTCTAGAAGATGCATCTCCTTGAGATGGTATGAAGTATGAATTACTTGAAATATTTATGCAAATAAATGAACAACTTGAAATAGCTGTTAATTTTTAAAGAAATCACAATGTTGACCAAGAAAAAAGACAGAGCAGTATGGAGACTTTTTCCTCTAACTGTAACGATTTTTAGGTTAAAAGAAGATGCTAGTTTCTATGCCAACCTCCCAGCTGCCAATTATGGCCATCTTCAGCTTGATTAAGTCTCTCCTGTTTAAGCTCTTGACAATCACCGTTCTCCTTTGCCTGATCACTCCCTTCACAAACGCCTTATCGTTCAACTTCACAAGTTTCACTACTAATGATAACAACATAAGTTATCAGAACGCCTACCCAGCCAACCAAGCCATTCAGCTTACAGCAAACCAGAGAGATCTTCGAATGACTGCAAGTATTGGTCGAGCCACATACAACAAACCGATGCACCTCTGGGACAAAGCATCTGGAAATCTCACGGACTTCACCACCCGTTTCACCTTTGTCATAGATTCACAGAACAGTACTTCTTATGGAGATGGAATTGCATTCTTTCTTGTACCTAAAGATTCAAGAATTCCAGATAATGTCACAAAAGGCGGTAGTCTTGCTCTTGCAAGTGATGGTATGCAACTAAACACAACAGTCAATAGATTTGTAGCGGTGGAGTTTGATATTTATCAAAATACTTGGGATCCGGAGCATGAACATGTAGGTGTTGATATCAACTCTATGCAATCGATTAGTAATATAACATGGTGGAGTGATATCATGGCAGGGAAAAGAAATGAAGCTTGGATTAGTTATAATTCCAGGACGCAAAATTTAAGTGTTGCCTTCACTGGATTTAGAAATAACACTACAGTGATGCAACACCTTAGTGCTATGGTTGATTTGAGGCTTTACTTGCCTGAATGGGTTACTTTTGGATTCTCCGCAGCCACGGGGAATGCATCTGCTATACATCAAATTTATTCTTGGGATTTCAGTTCAAGCTTAGAAATTGATAATAATACAGCTGCCCTATCTCCAGAACCTAATCTTAACCGCAATAGGAGGAAAAACAGGACAGGTTTGGCAGTAGGATTGGGAGTTGCTGGTGCTTTGGTTGGTGGAATGGTTTTGGTTTGCCTTGCTATTTTCTACAGAAAGAAATTTGTGAAGGATGAAGACAATGATCATGTCATTGATGAGGAAATAGAGGATGAATTTGAGAGAGGAAAGGGACCGAGGAAGTTTTCATATAATGAATTAGCTCATGCCACTGACAATTTTAAGGATGCAGGGAAGCTAGGTCAGGGAGGCTTTGGTGGGGTCTATAAAGGATTTTTGAGGGATTCCAGTACCTATGTTGCTATCAAGAGAGTTTCAAGCGGATCAAAACAAGGGATAAAGGAGTACGCATCAGAAGTAAAGATCATCAGTCGATTGAGGCATAGGAATCTAGTGCAACTTATCGGCTGGTGCCATGACAAAAAAGAGCTCCTACTTGTTTATGAGTTCATGCCCAATGGTAGCTTAGATTCTTGCCTCTTTACCGAATATAGCTTATTGACATGGGAGGTAAGGTACAAGATTGCCCAAGGATTGGCCTCAGGATTGCTGTACTTGCACGAAGGGTGGGAACAATGTGTGGTGCATAGAGATATAAAATCAAGCAATGTTTTGTTGGATTCGGAATTCAATGCCAAGCTTGGAGATTTCGGGCTCGCAAGGCTTGTGGACCATGCAAAAGGATCACAAACTACTGTTTTGGCTGGGACAATGGGCTACTTGGCACCAGAATGTCATATAGCAGGTAAGGCCAGCAAACAATCAGATGTGTATAGTTTTGGTATTGTAGCTTTGGAGATAGCCTGTGGAAGAAAACCGATCAACCCAAAGGCCGGAGAAGGTAAAGTAAATTTGGTGGAATGGGTTTGGGAGCTGTATGGAAGAGGAAAACTGCTTGAAGCATGTGACCCAAGGCTACATGGGGAATTTGTTAAGCAGGAAATGGAGCAACTGATGATTGTCGGGCTATGGTGCGCGCACCCGGATGAAAATTCCAGGCCTCCGATGCAGCAAGCCATTCACGCACTCAATTTCGAAGCTCCATTGCCCATTCTCCCATTAAAAATGCCAGTGCCAACATATTATGCTCCTCCATTGAATGTTCCTTCATTTCCATTGTCTTACAGAGGCACTGATTCTGAGGGGCAACAAAACCAATTTTCAAGTTATAGTTATAGCACCAATTCCTCACAGTTAACCACATCTTCAACATCTTCTGCATCTACATCTCTTTTGTTAGCTCCTCGAGTTTAAATTCATTTAATTTTTTTTCCTGAGAATTTTTCAATTGCTTATGTTGTCTGTTCCCAAAGTCATTCTGTTTGTAATTATTTTTGGAGAGCTGACAATGTTAATTGTTTTGGATTGATCACGCAGCATTTATCTAATTTCTCTGATATTGTCATAAACCAAAAAACAAAAAAAAAGGTGTTTTAAGATTTCAAAGAATTTTAGTAACATACTTTTAGCTACATTGCTTTCGCTTTTTTTTTTTTTATTTAATTTATAGTAACTAGCAATATGTCAGCGCGTTGCAAGAGGTTCAAAATTTTTTTTATTTGTATTTAATAATATTCTTGATTAATGTAATAAATCAATAAATATAATTTTGTTTATAATTAAAAAAAAGCAATAATTAATAAAAATTTGTCAATTAATTGATGGATAATGTATACATTTTATTCTCATAACTTATATACAAATCAAATTCATATTTATTCTTTCAAATTTGTCATTACAAACATAATTAAAAATATTAAAATAAACAATTAAAAAACAAAAAATTAAAACTGAAAAAAAAAAAGAAAGACCCAAGTAAAAAAAAGCCAAGTAGGACTATCACATGGACACCTTCATTTAAAAATGGCATAGGGGTAGGTTTATACTCATTTCAACTTTAACTCGATATCGAATTATTATTTTTTACACCTAATCTCAATCTAACATATATATATATATGTATAATCTGCATCCAACTTGACTTGATAAAAAATAACTTCAATAGTATAATATTCATAAAAATATTATTTTTAATATAAATTACATCTTAATTATATATAAATATAGTATTTTAATAAATTAAGAATTAAATAATAATTTTATTAATATAATACATATATATAAATATAAATGAAATAAAAATAAAATATATATTCTTATACATACCCTAGGATCGGATAGGATAGAGCATCATAAATTCGCCCCAAATCCTACCTTAATTTTTTAAAAAGAAAAATCACCCCACATTGACTTGATTTCAATTTTAAAAGAATCATCTTTGTTGGATCAACTGATTGAAACCCATTGAATATGGGTTATTTTTGCATCATAACCTTCATTGACTGCATATTTTTCTCATTGAAAAAGAACAAAAGCAAAAAAAATGAAAAAAAAAAAAGAGATGGCTAAAAAAATGAAAAAGGAAAAGGAAGCCAAATATATGTGCCACATTGACATTACAATTGTTCATTTACTTTTCAAACATAAATAAGAAATAGTAAAATAGACAATTAAAAAAATAAAAGAAATTAAAAAATAAACAAAAAGAAAGGGTCTAAGAAAAAAAACCCAAATAGGGAAGCTATTAGAATTTTTCGTAAGTGAGCCACTATTAATTGGCGATTTTAATTTAATAAAACTAACTGATGGATTTAATCTTAATACGGGTCAAGCATGAGAACCCAATTAATTTTATATGATCACCTAAATATGGGCTTTTACACATCTTACTGAGTTTGTGTGGTTTAGTGATTGTGTAGGCCTTTAGCATGGTAAACCTTTAATAAGGAGGTTACCAAGGTTATTTAATAACAGGCTAAGATCTTCTCTTTACTTTTCATATTTGATAATTGCCCATTGAGAAACTGCTATGAAAGAGAAAAGAACGAAGAAGAAGATCATAGCAACTTCAAGATCATTTAGCTTATGCAATTTCATGGTAATTACCTAAATAAGTATGCCTGATCTCTTTGATACATATATGGTGTTCTAATTTTCACACAATGATCATGGGTTTATGCTTACATATGGTATTAAAGCCCGATTTTGTGAAATTAAGACCTTAATTTCATAATTGTTTAACTAACTTTTGGATTAATTGCTTGTTAGGGTGATTTTTTATGTTGTCAAAATTTTTAAATTTTGATTGTTATTATGTAAAATTAATTGAGGGCTTTTGTTCCTCTCTAAAAGAGGATCAAATCCATATAAGGATCGTTTTCTAATTCTTTGTATTGAGGGAAAAATTGGGATTCAAACTTTTTAGTTACAATTTTGGTAAAAATTCTTGTTTTGATTAAATCATCAACATTTTATATGTTTGATTTGAAATTGATTCGTATTTGATGTTCCTAATATGTTATAAGAGTTGATCAAAGTGTTTAATTTCATAAAATGTTGTTGTAAGATTATTAGATTTAAAGAAAACAAAAATGGGTTGTTTATGAGTTTGAAGAATTCAAAAATTTTCTCAAATTGATCCTTTTTATGAGTTTTGTAGAAAATGTGTTTCATTAAATTTTTGAGACTTTAATTTGATAAAAAAACACAAAGACAAATGCATCAAAAATGGAGAAAACCACCCACAAACCTTAACAGGTCAAGAAACTACCCTAATCGGGTTAGGCTAACCTAGTTGAAGGTTAAAGAAGGCCAACATGTGAGCCAGGTGAGGCCTATGTACAAAGGGCAGCACGTGTGGGCCCTTCTGACAGCCATTTTTGTCTTGATTTTTTCAGACATGCTTAGAATTTAATTTATGATTTTTCTATAATTTTTGAAATTTTTTGAATGCACGAAATATTTATTGTTTAAAATTCATGCATTATTCAAAAATTATTATATTTTTGCATATAATTTTGGTTGCTTTAGTTCATGATAAAATATTTTAGCATGTTGAGAGTTTAATAGTAGTAGGTACTCTCCCTAGTTAGATCGAAATACTTATGTACTATCGGGTTGAACTTTATGTGCATAATTGGTTAAAAATTAAAAATAGTTTTAAATTAAGCTCAAGACCCAAGTTTAAATACAATAAACATTATTTATAAGACCTAATGAGATATATCTAGGTTTAGTATCTCAGCTGGAATGGTCCACTGTATGTATTAAGGTTGAGTATGCAAACTAAGAATTTTGGACAATTAATGAAAATTTTCGGTTTGAAAATTTTTTCATTAATTGATATAAGTGTTTGGCTGCCTAAGTGGCTCACTTATTGAAGTTAATGAAATATTTTATTATTCTAAGGTTATAAGATGTTTGTTAATCTTATCCATTTACCTACCTAAAAAGGGTTTATGTGTAGGGTAATTTGTTTTGGAACATAAAATATCATGGTTAAGGGTATATCGGTCTAGAAAACCTATATGCCTAAAGGGGATAGGTTTTCAAAAACTAAGACATTATCTTATTAGTTTTATGTGAAAAGTTCCTAATCGTGTATTGTATTCTCTGCCCAAATGGGAGTTTGTGATTATGCACCTAGACCTTTCAATAATTGTTAGCATATCATGAATTGTTGCTAAACAACTTGTGATATTGCCCATTGACTAATACTACATTTTATCTTGAACAATGACTTTTACTATCAATAACAATCAAGTTACTATCGAAGTATTTCATGGGTCTAATTATAAGAGATGGAATGAAGATCTGAACTTCATTTTGATTATGAGCGAGATAGACATAGCCTTGTATTTTTAAAAACCTGTTGATCTTACTGATGAAAGACTACTAAATAAAAAGAATTTTTTATCAAATGGGAAAGGGTAAATCGCATGTGTCTATATGCCATTAAAAGGCTTGTCTCTGAACACCTTTTGAGTGGATTGGATACCAATGAGATTATTAAGAATCTTTACAATAACATTGGCAATAGATATAAAAAATCCAATAAGTCTAAGGTCGAGAACCTTATGAGAGAGCTTACGAGTATAAAATATGATAGTGCAAAAGTTGTTAGAGATTTCATTATGAGAATGGTCCACATTCAAACCAAATTGACTTCACATAAAACTATCATCCTTGACAAATTCATTCTTTACCATGCCTTTAACTTGTTACCTATTGAATTCACCTAGATCAAAATAGCCTATAATGCTATGAATAAAGTTTGGAGTGTTAATGATCTCATCTCAAAATATGTTTTTGAGAAAGGAAAACTTTTTAAAAAAAAAAAAAGTGAAAATGTTCATCTTACTACCGATTCCAAACCTAATTATTAAAGGAATTATGCAAAACCTATAAGATCTATTCCTAATGCTCGTAAGAAAGTTCAGAACAAGAAATGATAGTGTGGTAATAGTCAGACTAAAAGGGTATGAGGTTTTAAAGCTATCATCAAGAAAGATATCAAGTACTTTTTTTGTAAAAAAAATGTTATATGAAATATGAGTGCCCCAAATATAAGGCTTAGTTAGAGAAAAAGAATAAACAAGAAGGTAATTCACTAACTCTCGTTTGTTTTAAATCCTACTTTATTAGTGCCCCATTGAATTCATGGTGGCTTGACAGTGGTGTAACTGTTCATATTGTTGTTACTTTGTAGGGGTTCAAAACCAAACAAAAGTCAAGTGAGAAAAAGGCCAAACTTAAAATTGGAAACAATGCTGAAGTAAACGTTAGTCATGTGGGAATAATAGGTGTCGTAACAGTTTTATGTTCGTTCGACGAATTTGAAAAAAAATAAAAAAAGAGAAAGTCGCCACCAATCTTTTTTGGCTAGGTGCGATTAGTCATCTATTAAAATTTATCCTTCTAATTAGATTTTAAAATTAATTAAAATTTATTAAAAATATAATTTTAGAGTCTGCGAAATAGTTTGGGTTTGGGAGTTGGTTACGTTTGGGGAATGATTAGCACCCCCATAGCGCCCGTTTAAAACGGTACCAATTAACTATGTGTTATCCATTGATTTAATAAAAACAGTTTTATTTTCGGTATTTAAAAAATAATTTCCTTGATTTTTCATTTATTGGAAATTATTTTTTTAAAATTTTACTTTATTTTTTAATGCTTAAATTTTTTTTGAGAAAAATAAATTAGAACCATTTTATCAAAATAATTTTTAAAATGTTCCAGTACGTGGGTAATATTAGAATAACATTTTCTCACCTAGAGATTTTTTAGGTATCGTTTCTCGGAATACATTATAATCTTATCCTCAGAGGCTCAAAATTTACTTTTTTGTAAAAAAAATTATGTCGTTCATGCAATGCATAATGTTACCATATTGATGCACATATTTTATTCTCTTTTTTAGAAATTTTATTAATTATTTTATTTGATTTTTTATTTTTTAATTTAAATTTTTGAAGAAAAAAGTAATTTTTATTATATTGAAATTTTTCTATAAATATTCCAATACATTGATAATATTTAAAAAAAATCTTTTTACCTAAGGATTTCATAAAGCATCACTATTCGAAATACTTTCAGAATATCATCATTGGATAAAATTTTATTTTTCCTTATTTATATTACTATTATTTTTAATTTATTATTTAATTTTTATTTACTACTTTATAACAAAAAAAGATAATTTTTATTGTATTGAAAATTTTTTTATAAATACTCTAATACACTGATAGTATTTAAAAAAATCTTATCACCTAGAGATTTTGTAGGTATCACTACTCAGAGTACCTTTAAATCCCATCCTTGGATAAAATTTTTTTTTCTTATTTTTATTACTTATTTTTAATAAATTAATTAACTTTTATTTTTTTATTAACAAAAAGAAAAATTTTATTGTATTGAAAATTTTTTATAAATACTCCAATACACTGGTAGTATTTAAAAAATCTTCTCACTTAGAGATTTCGTAGGCATTACTACTCGGAATACCTTTGAATCTCATTGTCGGATACAATTTTTTTTCTTATATTTTATTATTTTATTGTTATTTTATAACATTTATTTTTAAAAAAATAACAAAATTATCACAAATTTTTACTATATATTTCACTATTTATTTTTATTAATTATTATTATTATAAAATAAAAAAATATTTATTTTAGCAAATTTAAATATTTTAACATGCATAAATATTAATAATAAAAATTTAAAATAAAAAATAATATAAAAAATTCAAAAAAACTTTTTTTTACCTGAACTAGATCGGTCAACGTCCGATCAACATTAGTTCGGCGATTCTGCGGTCCAGTCAATAGTTCAACGATTTGATTGAATCTGATCCGATTCAATTGACTTGGTCAGAGGCTATTGAAGAAACGGGTCAACGGGTCGATTGACTCAGACACCAAATCGGGTTACGGGTTAACACACGGATCTTAGGGTCCCAAAACGACGTCATTTTGGGCTTGGCTTTCTATATAAAATCAAATTTTTTTCAGTTCATTCCAAACCCCCTTCAAAAAAAAAAAATTTTAGAGCTTTAAGGAGAGCCCGAGAGCTCTGCACCATCCGACTTCCGAATCGTCACGTCGACCACCGTCACGGTCACTGCCAACGATTGTTGTCGGTGGTCATCGGTGGTCGAAAAATACTAAAATGCTTCAAAAAGCTCTCCTTGATGCCCTATTTCCAGATCTGATATTTTTTTCATCGAAAATAACCTCGATTGACGTAGATCGGGGCTTAAAGTTTCTATCTTATTTCACTTTTTATATACAAACCAAAACTGATGTATTTTTTATTTTTTGCAAGTCTTGCTTGGTGTTGGGCTCATCATCGATTAGGCGATGACTGTGATTTTTGTTTGCATGGTGTTTTTTTTTACAAAATTTTTTTTTTATTTTGGAAACCTCTTTTTTTTGTAAGGTCCCCTCTTGATGGTGTTTTTGCAGCTCTATTTATAGAGAAAAAAGAAGATCAAAATCTCAAAAAATCTAAGATTTTGATCGCCTATGATTAGAGCAGTCATCAGTTGTCAAAATGGCTATCGGTGGCTGCTAGAGCCGCTGGCAACTTGCAGGCGACTGTTAGAGCCGCTGCCAGAAAAAAAAAGAAAAAAATATAAATAAATAAATAAAAATAAAAATAATAAAATGGTGTCTACAGCTGCTTTTCTTTACCTATTTTTAAGAATAAAAAATAAGGCAATGACAAATAGACAACCATTTTATTCAAAAAGGAGAAACATTGAGTATAAAACCCTTTTTTTAATTTAAAAAGCTTCTCTAATCAAACACTTAACAACTTTAAAATTCATCATTTTGGAAAAGTTATTCTAAGCAGATACTCAACAATTTTAAAAATTCATCTTGAAAAAGTTTCTCTAAGCAGAGGCTTAATAACTTTAAAATTCATCTTAAAAAAGCTCCTCTAAAGTAAATGCTCAATAATTTTAAAATTCATCTTGAAAAAGCTCCTTTAAGCAGAGGCTCAACAACTTTAAAAATTCATCTTGAAAAAGTTTCTCTAAGCAGAGGTTCAACAACTTTAAAATTCTCATCTTGAAAAAACTCCTCTAAGTAGAGGCTCAACAACTTTAAAATTTTATCTTAAAAAAGCTCCTCTAAGTAGAGGCTCAACAACTTTAAAATTTTATCTTAAAAAAGCTCCTTTAAGTAGAGGCTCAACAACTACTTTAAAATTTTCATCTTGAAAAAGCTCCTCTAAGCAAATGCTCAACAACTTTAAAATTAAACTATTGAAAAATAACTTTGAATATTACCATAAAAGGGGACTTAATATTAGATTTCACTACTAAAAAGATGTTAATGACTTCGGATATCACCACCGAAGAAAATGCAAATGATTTTTTAACATTCAGATATCACCATCGAAAAGATGTGAATGACTTTAGATACTGTCACCGAAAGAAACTCAAATATCATCATTGAGAAAATGTAATTCAAACTTTAACATTCAGATATCACCACCGAGAATATGCAAATGACTTCGGTTATCATCATTGAGAAAATACAATTCAAACATTGACACTCAAATATCACCATCGAGAATATGTAAATGACTTCGGATATCACCACTAAAAAAATGCAATTCAAACCTTGACACTCGGATATCACCATCGAGAATATACAAATGACTTCAGATATCGTCACAAAAAAAAATGCAATTCAAACTTGGACACTCGAATATCACCATCGAGAAAAGGCAAATGACTTTGGATATCGTCACCGAGAAAATGCAATTCAAATCTTGACACTCGAATATTACCACCGAGAAAATGCAAATGACTTCAGATATTACCATCAAGAAAATGTAAATGACTTTGGATATCGCCACCGAGAAAATGTAATTCAAACTTTGACATTTGGATATTACCATCGAGAAAAGGTAAATGACTTCGGATATCGCCACTAAGAAAAAAGAAAAGGCAAATGACTTCAGATATAGCCACCGAGAAAATGCAATTCAAACCTTGACATTCGGATATCACCATCGAGAAAATATGAATGACTTTGGATATCGCCACTGAGAAAATATAATTTAAACTTTGATACTTGGATATCACCACTGAGAAGATGTAATTCAAATCTTGACACTCGGATATCACCATTGAGAATATATAATTCAAACCTTGACAAGATATTACCACTAAAAAAATGTAAATGATTTTTTTAATGTACGAATATCACCACCGAGAAAATACAAGTGTAAATTCAAACTTTAAACTCGGATATCACCATCGAGTAATTTTGAAAATGTCTTGGATATCACCACCAAGAAAATGAAATTCATACTTTAATACTCATATATCACTACCGAAAACTTTGAAAATAATTTATCACAATATTTTTCTTGAACGTTGCCAATCTCACTGAGTTAACAACTTTTTTGCCAACTAGATTGGTTTTAAAGTTTTCATTTTATGCCATCTCATTGAAATTCTTGAAAATTTTTTATCTTTTGAATATGTTTTTGCCCTTTTTTTTTGTTTTTCTTCGTTAATGTTTCTAAAATTAGTGAACACCATTATGAGGCAAATGAAATGCAAATGTCTTTTCTTAAATGATGCTCATGAGATGCAAATGACTTTTTTTAAAAAGATGTACATGAAATACAAATGTCTTTTTCAAAAATGCTAATGTATACATTTCTATCAACGATGGACAAGCTAATGATACAAATGCAAAGTCAAAAGATTCAAATGCTCAAAATTTCCTTTTGCTAAAAAAAAACCAAAGTCAAGATATGCAGCTGCCTAAAAGTTTTCTTTTCTTAAATTTTCCAAAGCTCTTTTCTTTCAATCCTGAATCTTTCATCTCATTTCAATTTCAAATCCTTTCCTTGCTGCTCATTTTTCATCAATTTTGCTTTCTTTCTTCGCAATTTGGATTTCTCGACTTTTCTTCTTATTTTTTTCATCTTCAAATTAAACATACATATGATCAACTTAAACTTGATGAAAGTGAATAAATCATCGAACTGTGGTGAAACTTAAATGATTAAAAAATATTTCCCATAGTGCCATTATTTTCTTCAAAGTTTTTTTTTTTTAATTTATTTACCTTCCCTAAAAAATTACCTTAATCAACCTTTATTTGACTCTTAAATCTCTAAAAAATAGTGATCATTATTATGTACATATATGAATAGAATGGTAATTTTCTCAAATGGTTCAGATGATTAATTGTTAAAAGGACTTTAACTTGATATGAAAAATTGAATTTTTATCCAAGCTTAACAATAAATTCTTTTGGAAGGTTTTTTTGTAGTTAAATCATATTTGACACTCTTTTTAGTATCACAATGTGGTTTTTTAATAGATGTCAAGATCAGCTGTGGTAAATTCAATATCATATTGGGCGAGGCCAAGATTTTCTATGATAACCCTTACACACATCTCAATCATTGGTTGCGATAAGTTTTCATGTTGCAATCTCATTATTGCTCTAGACAGCCCATTTTTAGGTTTTCACCCTAGAACTTCATTCTTTCATTTTTTTTCTTTTTTTGTTTTTTTTTTATGATTTCATTGTGCACTCAAGTATTCTTGTAAAAAAAAAGAAGGACAAAAGTGAAGTTGGTCATAAAAGATTCTGCAAGAAACAAACTCTTCAATTTAAGCATCCATATTTGATGAAAATGGACTTTTCAAGGTATGTAACGTAAGCCAGGGTTCGAGGTTCTGAAAGAATAGATAAATAGACTCAAAATATGTATTTAAAAATGATCAGACCAAGGATCATCATGTGCAAAATTTTTTTTTAGGCATTCATCCCTTTTATTTCTTAGTCGTAACATCCAATCATCTCTTTTTTTTTCTTTATCTTTTTTTTTTCGCTTCCACTTTTGCTCTTTTTGCATATTTCAACATTTGCTAGAATATGTTCAAAACTTTTAAACTCAATTTGTTTGACATTTGCCCCTACTAAGGCATTATTTCTTTATTGAACCATGACTTCATCAAATAAATCTTTCTTCATATTTTTCTTCTAATGTAAAAGGCAATCCTTGATCAAGGTTCATTTGGAAAGAATTCACTAGGTTTAAAAGGGTAGCAAATGGATAATTTCTTATTTGTGAAAGGATAAGGAAATATGGCCATTTATCATCTCAAATCTGATCATTTGTACCAAAAAGTGATTCCTTGAAAAATCAAAATTTTATTTTTATCACCTCTCTTTTTCCTTTTTCTTTTTAGGATGTTTGAATATCTAGAGTGCCCGATGTAACCATCAATTTTTTTTTATTTTTTTATTTTTTTTATTTTCATAACTCGCATCACAACCAATCTTTGTCCTATCTTGATAAGTCAACAAGGTTTATGTGACAATGAAAATCATGTTAAAAGGGTTTATCTGGGTCCCAATTGCGTACATCATCATGAAATTACCTAGTTCCCTAAACTAGGTAATCTTAGGGTAACTAAAAATCATGTTCTTCTATCAGTATGCCCCCTAAACAAAAAAAAAATGGTGTGTTTGTATATTCATGGCTATTTCAAAGACTTTTTGTTTGAAGCATAGTCTTGACACCCATCAAATCACCAACATCTAAAAAAAGTATCATATTTGTCTGATTTTTAAGAAACTCAGAAGGTTTTTTTTTTTTTTTCAATTGGTCATTCCAGTGTTTGCTATCTTGATAAAAGGCATCACAAAGTTCAAACTTATATCTTTTAGAGCATTAAAGTTTTTCAAGTGATGAAAAGGACACGAGAATATTTTAATCAAATAGGTTTATAATAAATATCACCAAAATTTTTTAGACTTTTTATTATGAAAAAGAAAAATTTTCATTATTTTATAAAACCTTAAGAGAGAAAAAAAAATTTCTCAATTAACATTCAGATTCAACTTCATACAAGTCATAAAATTCATATGCATGTCTAATACGTAAGTGAAAAGGATCACACTTTTTATTTTGAATCAATCCACTTTTTTGCAACACCAAACAAATTATCCATCATTTTCCCAGAAAAGCCATAGAATCATACTCCAATTCCTTATTTGTCCATTGCATCAAAATTATTCATATCAATGCTTTAACACCCTTGGTTCACCTCTTTTCCAATATATCATTTTTCATTTATTAAAAATTATTTTTTTTAATTTTACTTTATTTTTTAGTGTTCAAATTTTATTTGAGAAAAATAAATTAGAACCCTTTTATCAAAATAATTCTTAAAATGTTCCAATACGTTGGTAACATTAGAATAATATTTTTTTACCTAGAAATTTTTTAGGTATCGCTTCTCGGAATACCTTAGAATCACATCCTTAAAGGCTCAAATTTACTTTTTGTAAGAAAAACTATATCGTGCATGCAATGCAGAATGTTACTATGTTGATGCACATATTTTATTCTCTTTTTTAGAAATTTTATTAATTGTTTTATCTGATTTTTTATTTTTTAATTTAAATTTTTGAAGAAAAAAAGAATTTTTATTATATTGAAGTTTTTCTATAAATATTCTAATACACTGGTAATATTTAAAAAAATCTTCTCACATAAGAATTTCGTAAAACATCACTACTCGGAATACTTTTAGAATTCCATCATTGGATAAAATTTCCTTTTTCCTTATTTATATTACTATAATTTTTAATTTATTATTTAATTTTTATTTACTACTTTATAACAAAAAAAAGATAATTTTTATTGTATTAAAAAAATTTTTATAAATACTCCAATACACTGGTAGTATTTAAAAAAATCTTTTCACTTAGAAATTCTGTAGGTATCACTACTCGAAGTATCTTTAAATCCCATCCTTAGATAAAAATTTTTTTTCCTTATTTTTATTACTTATTTTTAATAAATTAATTAATTTTTATTTCTTTATTAACAAAAAGAAAATTTTACTGTATTAAAAATTTTTTATAAATACTCCAATACACTGGTAGTATTTAAAAAATCTTTTCACTTAGAGAATTCGTAGGCATCACTACTCGGAATACCTTTGAATCTCATTGTCGAATAAAATTTTTTTTTCTTATTTTTTCTTATTTTATTGTTATTTTATAAGATTTATTTTTTAAAAAATAACAAAATTATCACAAATTTTACTATATATTTCATTATTTATTTTTATTAATTATTATTATAAAACAAAAAAATTTATTCTAGCAAATTTAAATATTTTAACATGCATAAATATTAATAATAAAAATTTAAAATAAAAAATAATATATAAAAAATCTAAAAAAAATTGAAAATTTTTTTTTTACGTAAACCAAATTTGTCAACGGTCAGATCAACGTCGGTTCGATGGTTCAGACAGTTTTACGGGTCAACCAACAGTTCAACGGTTCGATCAATGGGTTGATTTGGTCTGATCCGGTTCAATTGAACCGATCAAAGGCTATTGAAGAAACAAGTCAACGGGTCGGTTGGCGCGGACCCCGAGTTAAGTCACGGGTCAACACACGGATCTTAGGGTCCCAAGACGACATCATTTTGGGCTTTTGCTTTCTATATAAACCAAATTTTTTTTTCAATTCATTCTAAACTCCCTTCAGGAAAAAAAAAATTTTAGAGCCCCAGGGAGAGCCCGAGAGCTCTACACCATCCTACTTTTGGACGCTGCATTGATTATAGTTAAGGTCACCGCTGGCGATTGCTGTCGATGGTCGTTGGTTGTCGAAAAATGCCAAAATGCTCCAAAAAGCTCTCCTCGATGCCCTCTTTCCAAATTCGATGTTCTTTCCACCGAAAACAGTCTCGATCGACGTAGATCGGGGCTTAAAGTTTCTATCTTCTTTCTCTTTTTTTATACAAACAAAAATTGATGTATTTTTTATTTTTTATAGGTCTTGCTTGACGCTAGGTTCCTTGCCAAGGACTATGATTTTTATTTGCGTGGTGTTTTTTTTGGCAAAAAATTTTTTTTTTTATTTTGGAAACCCTTTTTTTTTACAGGGTCCCCTCTTGATGGTGTTTTTGCTACTCTATTTATAGAGCAAAAGAAATATCAAAATCTCAAAAAATTTAAGATTTTGATCACCTACGATTATGGCAGCTACCAGCTATCAGAACGACTGCCGATGGCTGTCAGAGCTGCTGGCAACTTGTAAGAGGCTGTTAGAGCCGCTGCCAGAAAAAGAAAGAAAAAAAATAAAAGAAAGAATAAATAAATAAATAAAAATAAAAATAATAAAATGGTGTCTACAATAGGTTTAAATTCGAATTCTAGCTTTGAACTTGTTTTGGAGAATTTTTTTATGTACCTTCTTTTAAAAAGAATTTAATTTCAGTTTTTATATTAGACAAACGTGCTTTGGCATTGAAAATGGAAAAATTGACTTGTTTTTAAATTCAATTATTGTTGGTAAATTTAAATTCATTGACAATTTATATAAATAGTGTTTGGCCTTTAATAATGAATAAAGCTGTAATAATATTGAAAAAATAATGTCTAAAAAATCTGTGATTAAAGAAAACTCTTCTTTATTATGGTATAAAAAGTTGGGTCACATTTCTGATAAAAAGTGTAAAGATTAATAAAAAATGATATTTTACTATCCTTTGATCTTTAAAAATTAGACACTTATGTTGATTGCATAAGGGGTAAACTAACTAAGACTAAAAAGAAAGGGCAACTCGTAGGTTTAACCTTTTGAAAATTGTACATACTGATATTAGTGGACCTCTTACATCTACTTTTTATGGTAACAAATATTTTGTTACTTTTATTAATGACTATTCTTGCTATAGGTATCTTTACTTGCTAGGTAAAAAATCTTATGCTTTTGATAAATTTAACATTTTTAAGATTGAGGTAGAGAAATAATTAAAGAAAATCATCAAAGTTGTTAGGTCTGACTGTGGTGGTGAATATTATAGCAAACATTGTGAAAATAGATAGCACATGGGATCATTTGCCAAATACTTACAAGAGTGTGAGATTGTTGCTCAATATATTATACCTAATAGTCCTAAACAAAATGGTGTGATCAAAAGGCAGAATCGCACCTTTAAGGATATGATAAAGAGCATGATGAGTAGTACCAATCTTATTGAATCTCCTTGAGGTGAAGCTATTAAAATTTCCTTGTATATACTCAATAGGTACCTAGTAAATTTATCCCTAAAACACCTTTCAAATTGTGGATTGGTAGGAAACCTAACTTGAACCACTTTTAAGTTTGGGGATGTCTTGTAAAAGTTAAAATCCATAACCCTTCTGAAAGAAAGATTGAACCCAGAAGTACCCATTGCTTTTTTACAGGATATCCAAACCGTTCTCAAGGATATTGGTTTTATTGTCCTACACATGGAACTAAGCTTGGAGAGTCACAAGTGACAAAGTTTCTTGAGCTAGATATTACTGATAAGGGTATGGTAGAGATTACGAACCATAATGAATTTGTTAAACATGTTTCTATTTCTTTGCCTATAACACAATGCCATATTATGCCAGTGGCTATAAAAAGAAAAAATTAAGAGCGACTAGATAAAGTCATCTTCTTATTGATCTTGCTCTTGTTGATGTATTACAAGTTCAAGAAAATGAGATTGAAATAACTCTAAAAAGATTTATTAAACAAAAGATCAACCACCTCTAATGATTATATAATTTATCTTAGATAGAGTAACGATGATATTAGTCATGTTATTAACCCTGTGATTTTTGGTAAAGCTATTAAAAGTCCGCAGTTTGGTGTGTGGATGGATGTAGTGAGGGATAAGATGAATTCTATAGCTTAGAATGGTGCCTAGAAGCTTGTTAAACTATCAAATGGGTGTATAAAATCAAGAAAGATTTTAAGGAAAAAATCAAAAGATTCAAAGCTAGACTGGTGGTAAAGGAATTTACTTAGAGAGAAGGAGTGGATTATAATGAAACATTTTCACCAATATCTTCCAAAGATATTTTTAGGATCATTATAGCCTTGGTAGCACATTTTAATTTAGAACTTCATCAGATGAATATAAAGATAACTTTTCTCAATGGTAATCTTAGAGAAAAAGATTTATATAGTACAGTCTGAGAGATTTTAGGAATACGAAATAGAGCATTTAGTATATCGACTTAAGAAGTCAATTTATGGCCTTAAGTAAGCTTCTAGGCATTAGTATTTGAAGTTTGATAAGGTAGTTATTGTAGACACCCCATTTTGTCCGGGATCCTTTGTCAATTGAGACTAATCCTAGCTCAGTTACAGGGATTTTTATTCATTTTTGTTTTAGATTTTTTTATTTCATATTTATCAATTTTATTTTTATTTTTATGATTTATTTTTTTTTCTTTTGATTATCTGATAAAAAAAAGGGGCTGAAAGCTTGGTGATTGTGATGATTGTTATCTAGATGCTAATTTTTAGCATTGGATGACTAATTGGAATTGAATTGAAACTCTATCAGCATGGGTCTATATATCAACAATATACAAGCTGGAAAGCAGAGGGAAAAAATAGAAAAAAAAGATAGAGGAGGAATCCGAATAGGGGGAGAAAAGATAGAAGAAGAATCCGAATAGAAGAGGGGGAAGGGAAAAGAAAACAGAAAACAAACAAAAAGGGGAAACCCCCATCGCCACCAAGCCCTCGAGGCTTCCCAACCTTCCCTTCATTGACCTTTACTTTCACTCTTACTTTGCTGTACTAGCTCATACCTTCGGGCCAGTTGTGAAACTCCAACTTGGGAGCAGGATTGTTATCCTGGTGACCTCCCCATCCATGACCCGAGAAGTACTTAAATACCAAGATTTATCCAATGTGATGGAATTGCTCCAGGTTTGAGGGGAAGGGGACCTTCTTGGAGATCTGGAATGTCTAATGATTGGGATTTCCTCGCATTTGGTGCTTCTAGAAATGGGCAAGTTGCTTCAAAAATAATAAATACGTATCTAATAATCGCTTCTTCTTTCAGGTTGTGTTTCTAGTTTTGGCATTTTATTGAATAAGAGGAGATCTGTGGGAGCTGAGTTGAGTTGTTTTATCAGAGATCTATCAACGTTCCCATTCAATTCGTCGACAGAGCTCTTTCATTTTTTTTTTCTTATTGATTTCTGACACTTTTGATTTTCTGTGGGGCCTGTTTTGAATCTGCTGTCTCTGATTGTATTGACGATTTGCGTAGGCCTTATTGCTGGCATCTTTGTCTTCTCTTCATTTATTTTTTTTTTAGCTGCATAATAACAGTAACACTTGTACAAGCTTTGATATTTCTAGGGGTTCATCTGTGGTGTAAGATAAGTTGAATAAGTCCCGGAGGTTTCGCAACAAAAGCGTGGATTTTGATGATAATCTGTTATGTGCAGAAAATCCAAGGCTGATCTACATTAATGATTCGATGAGAGCAAATGACAAGTACGGGTTCAGTGGGAATGAGATTCGGACAAGCAAGTATACACTTATCATGTTTTTGCCCAAGAATCTTTTCATTCAGCTTCATCGAGTGGCCTATTTGTATTTCCTGGCTATCGCTGCTCTTAATCAACTTCCACCTCTAGCAATTTTTGAGAGAACTGTCTCTTTTCCCACTCTTGTTTGTGCTTTATGTCACGGCAATTAAAGATGGTTATGAGGATTGGCGAAGACACGGGTCAGACCGAAATGAGAACAACCGAGAGGCACTAGTTCTCCAATTGAGGGAATTCCAAATGAAGAAATGGAAAAGGATAAGAGCAGGAGAGGTCGTCAAGACCCACGCTGATGAGACAATTCCTTGCGACATGGTTTTGTTAGGGACAAGTGACCCTAGTGGACTTGCCTACATCCAGACCATGAATTTGGATGGTGAATCAAACCTGAAGACAAGATATGCTAGGCGGGAAACAACTTCTTTGGTATTTGAAGGTTGTAATATAATGGGGCTGATCGGATGTGAGCAGTCTAATAGGAATATTTATGAGTTCACAGCCAACATGGAGTTTAATGAACAAAAATTCCCCCCCCCCAGCCAATCAAACATTGTTTTACGTGGTTATCAGCTGAAGAACACGGAATGGATAATAGGCGTGGTGGTTTACGCTGGGCAGGAAACAAAAGCAATGCTAAACAGTGTAGTTTCTCCTTCAGAGCGAAGCAAGTCAATGGAACGACTTCGAAACATCAGAATCTCCGTTCACATCGACTCGGGCAAGACCACGCTAACGGAGCAGATTCTCTATTATACGAGCCGGATCCACGAGATCCATGAAGTTCGTGGCAAAGACGACGTCAGAGCAAAGACGGACTCCATGGATTCAGAAAGAGAGAAAGGAATTATTATCCAATATGCTCTCACTTGTTGCACCTAGAAAGATTATCAGATTAATATAATCGATACTCCGGGTCATGTTAATTTTACGATTGAAGTGGAGAGGGCGCTGCGTGTTCTTGACGGTGCCATTTTGGTTCTGTGTAGTGTTGGTGGTGTACAAAGTCAGTCAATTACTGTTGATCGATAATGAGAATATATGAGGTTCCGAACTCACCTTTATTAACAAGCTTGATCGAATGGGAGCTAATCCATGGAAAGTTCTCAACCAGGCAAGGTCTAAGCTTCGACATCATAGTGTAGCAGTGCAAGTCCCAATTGGCTTAGAAGAAAATTTTTAGGGTCTTATCGATCTCGTGCAACTAAAAGCTTATTATTTTCATGGTTCCAGCGGAGAAAAAGTTGATGCTGAAGAAATACCAGCAGAAATGGAGGCCACAGTTGCAGAAAAGAGACGGAAACTGATTGAAATGGTTTCTGAAGTGGATGATAAACCTGCTGAAGCATTTCTAAATGGTGAGCTTATTTCATCAGTTGATCTTGAGCTGTGGACCATGGCAAACCCCTACACTTGGGTTTTGTGTGCAGCAATATTTGCAAATTAATACTTTTAAGCCCGAAAAGTTTTGGGCATTACGTCCCTACATTATTCAGAATGGTTATGAGCTTCATCTAGAATGGAAACGTCAAAAGTTGTTTGACTTAGATGTTGCAACAATGTTCCAAAAGTTGGTGACAGAGAATGGAATTCTTGAAGTAATTGACGTATCAGAAAAACGGAAAAGCAAAGGTCGACCTTCTGGTTTCAACACAGTGAATCTTTTGAAGGCTGCTTCAAGTGCATTAGGTTTTGGACCTCAGACGGCCATGCAAATTGCTGAACGCTTATATACACAAGGAACATATGCTGGTGATCATCCACCTATAACTCCAATGGGACCAATGACTGAGGATATTCTTGGAAGCGATGCCTGGAAATTGTATCAATATGGCTATCAACATTTTATAGGAACGGTAAAAAAAAATATTTTTGAGGAAAAGTTGAAAGTATCAATTTTCTTTAAAAATAAATTTTCAAAAAAAATATTTTGAGGAAAAGTTGAAAGTATCAATTTTCCTCGAAATTAAAGTTTCAAAAGATATTTTGGGAAAAAGTTGAAAGTATCAATTTTTCTCGAGATTAAAATTTCTAAAAAAATATTTTGGGGAAAAGTTGAAGGTATCAATTTTTTCTGCACAAAAACAATAATTCTTTTCTTCCTTTTTTCTATTTTTTTTAATGTTAAATAATCCGACGACGGAGCCTCTATAAGTGAAACAGTAGTTTCTCTTGCATACTCTTGAGGTGAGAAAATTTTCTCAATTTTCTGCTAAAAGTATTAGAGTCAATTGAGAATCATTTTCAATAATTAATTACTTGGTAAAATTTTAAGGCTTATTGGATAACATAAATTTAAGCTGGTACCATCTTTTGATGGGCGTTGGGAGGGTGCTATAACCTTCCTCACGCGTAACCGAACTCTCGAACCCTGTTCTGATTAGTAGACTTGAACCTATTCTTTCAAGGACCCTTAAACTTAGGTGTTCCCTGAAAGGACAGATTCTTTAGGTGGCCAATCGCACCTAGATAAAAAAGATTGGTGACGACTCCTTAAAAGTCAATGTCTAGCGAAAGATCCCTAGATCTAGACGTTATGACAGCTTGGCGACTTCGCTGGAGACTTTGAGAGTCAGACCAGCAAATAATTTATGTTATCCAAAAGCCTAATAAAATTGAACCTTTTTGTATATATGTGTTATTATTCACTTATGTTTATTTACTTTGTTAATTATGTCATTCATATGCATGTACATAACATGAGCTCTACACCCGAGCTCCGTCCTTCTAAGAGAGAGTAAAGTACCTATTGCTTTCATGAGGTCTAATGCCTCCGCAGTGGCTAGCGAAATACTCCCACTCAAACTGAACCTTTTTCGCTTGTAGCCTGTAATGGGTGAGGATTAGGATACTTTACTAGTCTGTGATGGACAGGGATGTAAGAAGCAATTTGGGAACCTTTAGACTTTGACCTTAAATCACATATAGTGAACCTTAAGATTGCCTAAACCTAGGATAGAGCCATTTTTACCCAATTATAGATATATCCTGAAATTAAGACACAAAAAGGGTGTTTGTCTAATCATTTTGATTGTTTAACTTTGTGCATCATTTTCATTATCATATGAAACATTATGCATCAGCATCACTTTCATTTCATCCATGGAACTAACTATGTTGTTTGTCTGATTGTATGCATCTGCATTACTTTCATGATCATGTTTCAATATAATCATTTGCATCTATTTCATATTAGATTTCATTCAGAAAAATGTACATTTCATTCGTGCATCAAAGCATCATACATAAAGCATAACATAGCATTTTTAATCATAATTGTGGTGCTAGAGGTTCAAGGATAGCTCCACCAAGCAACTCCACTCACCAATACAACACAAGAGCTCGAGCCAAGCAAATGGAACAAGAAAATTCCAATCATTTCGAGAGATTAGAGAAAGTTCAAGAGAAGTTAGAAGAAGAGTTGAATAAGATATTAGAGGCTTTGAACAAGCTAACCGAGGGGAAGGCAATAGAGGAGAATGCTAGCCAATAAGAAGAGGATGACCCATTGTGCCCTCCTGGTGTTGAGCCACATCAAGCCTAATCTGTACAAGGTCTACCACCACAGCGGTTTACCTATCCTGTACCCAGAATGCTATCAGCTTCAAATTAATGACAATTCTTGTCGTTACTGAAAAGGTAATAGAATCAATATCAGTCCCTAACTTGGATGATCTAGAAGAAAAGTTGAGGCCTAAGGAAAATGGGACTTTAGAAGCCTCAAAAGCTGAACAGAAGATGAACATGTTAAAGAAAATGCTGCGAGCAGTGGAGGGAGTTAGTTTTTATAGCTCAATTGATGTTGTTGGCCCTGTTTAGTTCCTGATGTGGTTATTCTTTCAAAATTCAAGGTACTGAAGTTCGAGAAATACGACGGTACAAAGTGTCCAAAAATTTATATTACTATGTATTGTCAAAAAATGACTGCCCAGTCCAATAATGAAAAGCTCTTAATGCATGCATTCTAAGACAGCCTCACTGGCTCTACTACTAGGTGGTATGTCCAGTCGGACAAGAATCGTATTGGTTCTTGGAACGATATGGCTTATACTTTCATTAGTCGATACCAACATGTAATAGACTTGGTCCTTGATCATCTTTCTTTACAGAATATGAATAAAAAAGTAACTAAATCATTCAAAACCAACGATGGAGGGATATTGCTTCTCAAGTGCAACCTTCTTTGACTGAAAAAGAGGCCACCGTATTGCTTGTTAGTACTTTGAAGTTCCTCTATTATGAAGAGATGATAGGGAATGCCACAAAGAATTTTGCTGACATGGTGATCTCAGACGAAATCATTGAGAATGGCAAGATGAAAGGAGAAAAAACCAAGAAGACACTCAAGAAGAAAGAGACTGAAGCTCAAGCTATAGGCTTTGACAGATAGTTTAGAGGATATCAACCCTATCTACCCTCAGATTACTCTCTATACTATCTTACTGTGAACAATGCTTCATCTTATCCATACCAACTAGCCCTCATAACCGCCTAATTCATCCATATACCAGCCCATTTTTATCCCCCAAGCTCTCATATACAGCCTTAACAGTCAAAGTCCTACAAGACCCTAAATTCATCCTATTAGCCTGGAAAGTGGTTCACGAGAGCAATGGACTATTCGAGAAAAACTTGTATTTGATCCAATTTTCATGACTTATACGGAGTTATACTGAGAGCTCTATAATAGTCATCTGATTACCCCCAAGCCATGTGGACCCATTTAAACCATTTCATCCTAAGTGATATGATCCTACAGCTCATTATGACTACCACTATAGAGTTGCTGGCCATTGCACTGAAAATTACACTACTCTAAAGCATGAGGTGCAATGGTTAATCAAGGATGGAATGACTTCAGCTTCTGGCACTGTTCATGCCAAGTATTTACGGGCCATCGTTTCTAAGATAACAGAAAAAAATTTGAATTAACAAAGCTTGAGCAATTGATTACGATAAACTACTTGATGAAGTAACTTGGGACATTGATGATGTTGCTGGATGTTTTGAGTACTATATGTACCTTGCTGAAGGTTTAGATGCAAAGTAAAAGATTGTGCTGTAATACTGAAGCCTTTCAGGTTGGTACCTATCACCTGTTTGGAGCTGGCTAACGTATGTAGGAAGATTGATTTTCCTTCAGATGTCTTGAATATTTTGACTGGATTGGGCCTAAAAGTTACGATTCCTTTGGCATATCATCCCAATGTTGACAAGATTACCTTTACCAGAAGTAATACAACAGGGAGCATGATAATGGAAGCAGCCGCTCAAATGGTCAAGCCTGTATCTTTAGAACTCGATAGGAAAAGCCCAATCATTTTGTTTGAGGATCAAGAATATGAAGTGTCACAATGAATCAATGGGGTGAGATAAAAATCCTTCACCTGGTTACCCAGGGGCATGATTTTAAAGAGGATGTTAAAACTGGTTGAATGCCACTTGTCATTCTAAGAGTTCTTTTAAAGTAATGTTAGGATTTCTTTTCTGCAATATGATTTCACTTGTTATCATCTTAATAAGGGCAAGTTAATACATTTCATTACATTTTCTCTTTCACTCGATCATTATCCCATGCCCTGTTACCTTTCATAACTTCACATTCCCATTCTCAAATTTCAGATGATGAATATTTAGACAATGATAACAGTAATTCTGGGATTTAATTTTGAGAACTCATCCACATTAATATGAGAAGATGATTTGAGCAAAAAGTAAGCTGTTATTCGAGGTGAAATAGATATGTCTTGAAGATGTGCAATCTTTTATACAGGTTCATGAGCTTTGTTTAATAGATGATGTTCAAGAAAGGTATTCACAATTGAGATGAAAAATGACCATATTTCTTTTACCATTGGAAAAACCATTTATTGCTACCCCTTTGAGCCAATCATGATTTTTTTTTCTTGAAGAACCCCAACCAAGGATCACCCTCTACACTGGGGGGCAATTTTTGAAAAAAACTCATAAAAAATCTCAAAAAAAAAAAAATGCCACACATGACTTGGGGCAAAGTAATGAGAATCCTTTGTGTGAGGAAAGAAAAAGTAGTGAAACGATGTGGGGCAAAATGCCAAGTTGTATCGAATGATCCTTTGGTTTTGAACCTTTTTAATACATGTTTTGAGCCTATTATATCCATTTTTTTATGACCCTTCACCTTGGCCTACGTTACAAACTTGAAAAGTTCATTTGGATCAAGTGTGAATACTCAACTTGAATGGTCATATGTTGAGCAAAGATATGCTCATGATGAAGTAATGGAATCATGCTATGTATAGAAGATATCAACAATGGATGAAAAATGAGAAAAAAAGAAAAAAAGATGATGAAAAAAAAGAAAAAAAAAGAAAGAATGAATGAAAAAATGAAAAAAGATTCAAATTGAAAGCCTGAAAAGGTGATTTTGGTAGAAAAAGATCCAGCTCAAATGGCTCACATGAATGGAAGATCAAAGACATTTGAAGATTCCTCAAAGACTGGGGCAAAGTTCACCAAGCTCAAGATAACTTCAACAATAAATGGAATGAGTGTTTGAAAAAAATCCTAGATTAATGTTGAGAATTGTCTGAATCTTTATCATTTGGACATACCATCCATCCAAATGACATGTATCCAATTTATTTCCTTTTCCATTGATTATCTTTACCATAATTCACCTTGTATTCTCTTATTGTTACACCCCTAGAATGAATTGAGAAAATGCTTGATTGCATTATATTTGTCAAGATTTGAAATGATAATGAATGAATGAATATGTGTTTAAAAGAATCTTACATTCATTTGAAAAGAAATCTAAGATGATGGTGGTAACAAAATGAAGAAATGGTAGAAACCTAAAAGAGATGATTTGAAAAGATATATGAGGTGATCAAATGAAGAATACAATGGGACAAATCTTGAAAAGTGATATAACCAAGTGATGAGTATAAGGATGAATTGGTCGATATGACTTGCAAGTTATGATTGAATGATGAGAACAATCAGTGGACAAAGTTTGTTTTGAAATGATTAATGTTGAGACACCTATGAATAATGACCCAGTGATGGTGGATGAAACTTGTTTTGAAATTTGTTAATGCTGAGAAATTCATTGAATGATGGTTAAATGATGATCGATTAATGAAGCTTATTCCAAAGTATTGAGAAACTGAACAAGAAAGAATGTGAGTGGAAAAGACAATTGAGAGCTACACTGGTTCGGTCTTAGAAAAGCAGTGTAATTGGATCTTTGAAGAATCAAAGGGCTTGATGCCCAAGAAAAGCTTGAGAAACTTGAGTACCATACATTGAACGGGAATTAATTGGCCAACATTTGCATAGCATGCATTGAAATTCATATGCATTTGCATAGCATACACTACTTTCAGAAAAGTATAGTGTATAAATCCAAGAAGCAGGGGGTATTCCAAGATCCCACATAGAGAAGACAGATATGAAGATATTTTGTAAATTTGAGAAGAAGCTTGTCAGGTAAGTTCCTAATCCTTGAAATAGGATGTCTTTTGGTATCAAGATTGATTTATAAGACCTTTGGGCATAATCTCCTGAAATTCCATCAAACATAACTTTCAACTCCTTTGGACATGATTGTCAAGGAGCAATTTACTTTTCAAAGACGTGGTGCCTCTGTTTAGAGGAGCAATTTACTTTCAAAAGTCGTGGTGCCTCTGTTTAGAGGAGCAATTTACTTTCCGAAGTCGTGGTGCCTCTGTTTAGATGAACAATTTACTTTTCCAAGTCATGGTGCCTCTGTTTAGAGGAGCAATTTACTTTTTGAAGTCGTGGTGCCTCTGTTTAGAGGAGCATTTATTTTTTTCAAAGTCGTGGTGCCTCTGTTTAGATGAGCAATTTACTTTTCAAAGTCGTGGTGCCTCTGTTTAGAGGAGCAATTTATTTTTCAAAGTCGTGGTGCCTCTGTTTAGAGGAGGAGCAATTTATTTTTCAAAGTCGTGGTGCCTCTGTTTAGAGGAGCAATTTACTTTTCAAAGTCGTGGTGCCTCTGTTTAGAGGAATAATTTACTTTTTCAAAGTCGTGGTGCCTCTGTTTAGAGGAGCAATTTACTTTCCAAAGTCGTTGAGCCTCTGTTTAGAGGAGCTTTGAAAAAAAAAACAAAAAAACAAAAACAAAAAAAAAGTTGCCTCTATTTAGTGGAGCTTTGTTTATGTTTCTCAAAGTCATTGAGCCTCTGCTTAGAGAGCTTTGATCAAAATTTTTTTGAAAAAAAAAAACAAAACCAAAAAAAAAAAAAAAATTGCCTCTATTTAGTGGAGCTTTGTTTATGTTTCTCAAAGTCATTGAGCCTCTGCTTAGAGAGCTTTGATCAATATTTAAAAAAAAAAAAAGTAAAAAAACAAAAGGGGCAAAAAAAAATCCAGTTGAATCTTGAAGGGATGTCTACGTCTTTGCACAATTTCTGTTTCACAGAAAATGTGCAAAGAGAGGCAGCTGTAGACACCCCATTTTGTCTAGGATCCTTTGTCAATTGAGACTAATCCTAGCTCAGTTGCAGGGATTTTTATTCATTTTTGTTTTAGATTTTTTTATTTCATATTTATCAATTTTATTTTTATTTTTATGATTTTTTTTCTTTTTTTTTCTTTTGATTATCTGATAAAAAAAAGGGGCTGAAAGCTTGGTGATTGTGATGATTGTTATCTAGATGCTAATTTTTAACATTGGATGACTAATTGGAATTGAATTGAAACTCTATCAGCATGGGTCTATATATTAACAATATACAAGCTGGAAAGCAGGGGGAAAAAATAGAAAAAAAAAGATAGAGGAGGAATCCGAATAGGGGGAGAAAAGATAGAAGAAGAATCCGAATAGGAGAGGGGGAAGGGAAAAGAAAACAGAAGCCAAACAAAAAGGGGAAACCCCCATCGCCACCAAGCCCTCGAGGCTTCCCAACCTTCCCTTCATTGACCTTTACTTTCACTCTTACTTTGCTGTACTAGCTCATACCTTCGGGCCAGTTGTGAAACTCCAACTTGGGAGCAGGATTGTTATCCTGGTGACCTCCCCATCCATGACCCGAGAAGTACTTAAATACCAAGATTTATCCAATGTGATGGAATTGCTCCAGGTTTGAGGGGAAGGGGACCTTCTTGGAGATCTGGAATGTCTAATGATTGGGATTTCCTCGCATTTGGTGCTTCTAGAAATGGGCAAGTTGCTTCAAAAATAATAAATACGTATCTAATAATCGCTTCTTCTTTCAGGTTGTGTTTCTAGTTTTGGCATTTTATTGAATAAGAGGAGATCTGTGGGAGCTGAGTTGAGTTGTTTTATCAGAGATCTATCAACGTTCCCATTCAATTCGTCGACAGAGCTCTTTCATTTTTTTTTCTTATTGATTTCTGACACTTTTGATTTTCTGTGGGGCCTGTTTTGAATCTGCTGTCTCTGATTGTATTGACGATTTGCGTAGGCCTTATTGCTGGCATCTTTGTCTTCTCTTCATTTATTTTTTTTTTAGCTGCATAATAACAGTAACACTTGTACAAGCTTTGATATTTCTAGGGGTTCATCTGTGGTGTAAGATAAGTTGAATAAGTTCCGGAGGTTAAGCAACAAAAACGTGGATTTTGATGATAATCTGTTATGTGCAGAAAATCCAAGGCTGATCTACATTAATGATTCGAGGAGAGCAAATGACAAGTACGGGTTCAGTGGGAATGAGATTCGGATAAGCAAGTATACACTTATCATGTTTTTGCCCAAGAATCTTTTCATTCAGTTTCATCGAGTGGCCTATTTGTATTTCCTGGCTATCGCTGCTCTTAATCAACTTCCACCTCTAGCAGTTTTTGGGAAAACTGTGTCCCTTTTCCCACTCTTGTTTGTGCTTTGTGTCACGACAATTAAAGATGGTTATGAGGATTGGCGAAGACACGGGTCAAACCGAAATGAGAACAACCGAGAGGCACTAGTTCTCCAGTTGGGGGAATTCCAAATGAAGAAATGGAAAAGGATAAGAGCAGGAGAGGTCGTCAAGACCCACGCTGATGAGACAATTCCTTGCGACATGGTTTTGTTAGGGACAAGTGACCCTAGTGGACTTGCCTACATCCAGACCATGAATTTGGATGGTGAATCAAACCTGAAGACAAGATATGCTAGGCGGGAAACAGCTTCTTTGGTATTTGAAGGTTGTAATATATTGGGGCTGATCGGATGTGAGCAGTCTAATAGGAATATTTATGAGTTCACAGCCAACATGGAGTTTAATGAACAAAAATTCCCCCCCAACCAATCAAACATTGTTTTACGTGGTTATCAGCTGAAGAACACGGAATGGATAATAGGCGTGGTGGTTTACGCTGGGCAGGAAACAAAAGCAATGCTAAACAGTGTAGTTTCTTCTTCAGAGCGAAGCAAGTCAATGGAACGACTTCGAAACATCGAAATCTCCGTTCACATCGACTCGGGCAAGACCACGCTAAAGGAGCAGATTCTCTATTATACGAGCCGGATCCACGAGATCCATGAAGTTTGTGGCAAAGACGACGTCGGAGCAAAGACGGACTCCATGGATTCAGAAAGAGAGAAAGGAATTACTATCCAATCTGCTCTCATGTGTTGCACCTGGAAAGATTATCAGATTAATATAATCGATACGCCGGGTCATGTTAATTTTACGATTGAAGTGGAGAGGGCGCTGCGTGTTCTTGACGGTGCCATTTTGGTTCTGTGTAGTTGGTGGTGTACAAAGTCAGTCAATTATTGTTGATCGACAATGAGAAGATATGAGATTCCAAACTCGCCTTTATTAACAAGCTTGATCGAATGGGAGCTGATCCATGGAAAGTTCTCAACCAGGCAAGGTCTAAGCTTCGACATCACAGTGTAGCAGTGCAAGTCCCAATTGGCTTAGAAGAAAATTTTCAAGGTCTTATCGATCTCGTGCAACTAAAAGCTTATTATTTTCATGGTTCCAGCGGAGAAAAAGTTGATGCTGAAGAAACACCAGCAGAAATGGAGGCCACAGTTGCAGAAAAAAGACGGGAACTGATTGAAATGGTTTCTGAAGTGGATGATAAACCTGCTGAAGCATTTCTAAATGGTGAGCTTATTTCATCAGTTGATCTTGAGCTATGGACCATGGCAAACCCCTACACTTGGGTTTTGTGTGCAGCGATATTTACAAATTAATACTTTTAAGCCCGAAAAGTTTTGGGCATTACGTCCCTACATTATTCAGAATGGTTATGAGCTTCATCTAGAATGGAAACGTCAAAAGTTGTTTGACTTAGATGTTGCAACAATGTTCCAAAAGTTGGTGACAGAGGATGGAATTCTTGAAGTAATTGACGTATCAGAAAAACGGGAAAGCAAAGGTCGACCTTCTAGTTTCAACACAGTGAATCTTTTGAAGGCTGCTTCAAGTGCATTAGGTTTTGGACCTCAGACGGCCATGCAAATTGCTGAACGCTTATATACACAAGGAACATATGCTGGTGATCATCCTCCTATAACTCCAATGCGACCAATGACTGAGGATATTCTTGGAAGCGATGCCTAGAAATTGTATCAGTATGGCTGTCAACATTTTATAGGAACTGTAAAAAAAAATATTTTTGAGGAAAAGTTGAAAGTATCAATTTTCCTTAAAAATAAATTTTTAAAAAAAAATATTTTGAGGAAAAGTTGAAAGTATCAATTTTTCTCGAAATTAAAGTTTCAAAAGATATTTTGAAGAAAAGTTGAAAGTATCAATTTTTCTCGAGATTAAAATTTTTAAAAAAATATTTTGGGGAAAAGTTGAAGGTATCAATTTTCCCTGCACAAAAACAATCATTCTTTTCTTCTTTTTTTTTTATTTTTTTTAATGTTAAATAATTCGATGACGGAGCCTCTGTAAGTGAAACAGTAGTTTCTCTTGCATACTCTTGAGGTGAGGAAATTTTCTCAATTTTTTGCTAAAAGTATTAGAGTCAATTGAGAATAATTTTCAATAATTAATTACTTGGTAAAATTTTAAGGCTTATTGGATAACATAAATTTAAGCTGGTACCATCTTTTGATAGGCGTTGTGAGGGTGCTATAACCTTCCTCACACGTAACCGAACTCCCAAACCCTGTTCTGGTTAGTAGACTTGAACCTATTCTTTCAAGGACCCTTAAACTTAGGTGTTCCCTGAAAGGACAGATTCCTTAGGTGGCCAATCGTACCTAGATAAAAAAGATTGGTGGCGACTCCCTAAAAGTCAATGTCTAGCGATAGATCCCCGGATCTAGACGTTATGACAGTTATTTCCTTGGGTTTTTAAAAAAATAAAGTTAATCAATGCATAACTTTAAAATCAATAGGAGTAAGTATATTTTTCTTGTTTTGTATATAAATGATATCTTGTTGGCCTATAATGATATTGATTTGTTGCATGAAACTAAGCAATTATTGTCCAAGATTTTTTACATAAAAAATCTTGGGGATGCATCCTTTGTTCTTAGGATTGAAATTCATAGAGATAGGTCTCAAAATCTATTAGGACTATCGAAAAGGTCTTACATTGATCGTATGCTTAGTAGGTTTAACATGCAAAACTATAAGGCTATGGATATGCCCATTGTAAAAAGTGATAGACTTAATCTTGGTCAATGCCTAAAAAATGATTAAAAAAAAATTTATAAAGAACACACAATATTCTAGTGCAATTAGGAGTCTCAAGTATGCACAAGTTTGCATTAGGTTAGACATTACTTTTGTAGTGAGAGTTCATAAGAGATATCTTTCTAATCTCGATATGGACATTGGATTATTGCTAAAAAAATGATGAGGCACTTGCAAAGACTAAAGATCATATGTTTGTCTATAGAAATGTGGACAATATTGAAATAATTGGGTATATAGATTCTGACTTTATTGGTCATCAAGATGACATGAAGTCCACATCAAGGTATATTTTTATGTTAACTAGAGGAGCTGTGTCTTGAAAGAGTATAAAGCAAACACTTTTAGCTTTTTTTACCATGCAGGCCAAGTTTATAACATGCTATAGAGCTGCTACACATGCAATTTGGCTTAAGAACTTCGTTTTAGGTCTTCCCATTATTGATTCCATCTCTAGACCATTAAAGGTTTATTGTGATAATAAGTTTGCTATGTTGTTTTCTAATAACAACAATAGCACTAGTGGAAGTTCTTAAGCTAGCGATTTTATGAAAAATGGTGAAATTGTTGTTGAATATATTGACACTAACAACATGATTAATGGTCATTTGACTAAAGGGTTAAGACCTATAATATTTAGTAAACATATTAAGAGTATGGGTATTCTAGGGTTTTTTGTGGAATTCATTAGTAGGAGTATATCATTGTGTTTTATACTCACACATCATAGTTTATCTTTATGTTGGACCCTTATGTCTATATTTGAAATATCTATGTGATATTTGATTCCATACTTGAATAATAATCATCATTTATTAATATTCTATGTTGTTAATTATTATGTTAGTACATGTACACTTTGAAATTTTAAAATTTGATGTACACACGGTAAAGTCTTAAGACTTGGTATCAATTTTAAGATTTGGTATCTGTCTTAAATATAACTTTAATAACTTTTGGGTATGTTTTATAAATGATACCAGCAAGTGACCTCGAGAATATTAAGAAGACATCCAAACATATCTAGATGCCATGGAGATTTCTCAGCAAGTTTAGAGATATCTGCAAAAGGACTGACAATGAAAATAATACATTGAGTTCACATTTAGGTGTTATTTTTTTGCTATATAGCCACACTGAGATCCATTGTCAATAGAGTCTCTAATACTTATATCTGTGGATTAGTCTTATGTGGCATAAAAGCTATCATGATTCAGTATTATATGGTTTTATTGGACAAGATCATTAAAATATTATCTCAATGGCTAAATTATTTAAAAATTATAATCATATCAAAGTAAAGTAAATCAGCCTGGAGTCTTGTTTTCAAGTCAAGTTTTCTTAAAATCAAACAACCCAAATAATATTGGCCAAATGGGAAAATGTTAGAATTTTTATAAGTGGGCTACTATTAATTGATGATTTTATTTTAGTAAAATTGACTTATGGATTTAGTCATAATACGAGACAAGTATGAGAGCTCAATTAATTTTATGTGATCACCTAAATGTGGGCCTTTACACATCTTATTGGGTCGATGTGGTTTAGTGGTTGTGTAGACCTTTGGCTTGGTAAAACTTTAATTAGGAGATTGCTACAGTTAATTAAATAATAAGCTAAGGTCCCTTTCTTCACTTCTCATATGCGGTTACTGCCTATTGAGAAATCACTACGAGAAAGAAAAAAGTGAAGAGGAAGATTATAGTCATTTCAAGATCATTTCGCTTTTGCAATTTCATGTTAACTATCCAAGCAGATATGCCTGATCTCTTTGATACATGTATGGTGTTTTAATTTTCACATAAAGATCTTAAGTTTGTGCTTACAAATGCCACATTGACACTTTCATTTTAAAATGGCAACGAGTGAGCAGGTTTATACTCATCTTGACTCTAACCTATTTTTTAATAATTTAATTTAATTTCGATTTCGACTCAACTCCAAGTTATTATTTTTTATAACCAATCTCAACACATAACTCTACAACTCACATCTAACCTACATTAATCAAAATTTAATTAAATGATCTAAATTTAGTTAATGTTCATAAAATTTTTTTAGTATAAATTATATCTTAATTATGTATAAATATAATATTTTTATTAAATTAAGATATTAAATAATAATTTTATTAATATAATATATATTTTGATAAATATCTGGAGTGAAGCAAAATACCTTAAACAGCTAAACCCATCTCAAACTTGACCTTTATTTTTAAAAGAGAAAACTTGACTTGATCTTGAATTTTTTTTTTAAATGCACATATTGAATCAAGATAATTGAAAATAGATACGAATTGTTTTATCATTCGTATCTCTATTGACTTATTTCTTACAAATTTTATCTAATTAAAAAAGTTAAAAACAAAAAAAAAAAGAAATCCAAATGGATGTGCCATGCAAACACTTCCATTAGTCTCATTTTCTTACAAAATTCAATGTATAAATTAAAAAAAATAAAAAAAAAAAAGCAAAGAGCCAAAAAAAGGAAAAAAAAATATGTGTTACGTTAACACTTCCATTTGTATTATTTTTTTAAAAAATTATCTAATTTTAAAAAATAAAAGTATTTGGAAAAAATTAAATCAAAAATATCAAATGAATCCCACAAATTTATTTTAAAAATAAAAAAATATTTAGTAAATATGAAAAAAAAGAAAAGAAATGAAAAGAAGCAGAAGCAGAAGCAGAAGCGAAAATGGAAATGGAAGTGGAAAAAAATAATGAAAAATGAAAAAAAAAATGAACTTATTGGGTGCACGTGACACCCAAATGAGTAAAATTTAATATATAGACGAAAGAAAGTTAACAAAAGTAACAGTATAACATGTGAGTGAAGTTAGATTTATCGGGTAAGTGTACTATAAGAGAAAGAAATATGGATGAAAAATTAAGAGATAAGTTGATTTGTGAAGAAAAGAGCAAATCATTTAAAAAGAAAAATTACAAGATGAGATGATGAAATATAAAGATTTATTATTTTATATCATAATAAAAATATTTAATTAAAAGGATTTTTTTATATATAAAATATTTATTATCTTTTGTATTATAATAAAAAATAATTAGTTAAAAGAAAATTTTAACATAAAAAATTAATAAAAAAGTACAATTAGTTGACAATTACAAATTGATAAAAGTTCAAAACTTTATGTTATTAATAAACATAAGAGAAACTTTTAAAATAAATTAGCTATCAATAATAACTTTTAAATGTACATATTTATCTTAATTTTGAAGGGTTATTGATATATGTCTATTATAAGGTAGTAATACATATTTTTTAATTAAATATATGTATAATATATTTTATTTGCAAATATTATAATTTTAGATTAAATTTAAAATTGAGGTAAACATTATATTGTTTATCAATTTAAAAAATTTTTTTTCATTAATTATTTTTGTCATAATATCAATTGATAAATAATCTTGTTATAACATCTCACCTTCTAATTTTCCTAAAAAAAAATCTTACTACGTCAACCATCTTGGTTTAGAAAAAAAAAAAAAAAAGAAAAAAAAGAGTTGAAGAGGTGAAAAGTATTAATACATTGAACAGTTGAGAGAAGGTTACAATTAGGTCAAATTCTACTAAATTAGTAGTATGAATTTTAATATACAAAATATTTATTATCTTTTGTATTATAATAATAAAATATAATTAATTAGAAAAAAAAAGAAAAATATGTGCAATTTGTTAACAATTACAAATTGATAAAAATTCAAAATTTTATATTTGTTAATAAACATAAGAGAATAAATATTAAAATAAATAAACTATCAAAAATAATTTTTAAATATCAAACATAATTTTTAAATATATATATGCACCTTAATTTCTTAAAGTTATTGGTAATTTTATATTTTTTTATTAAGCATATATATAATAAGTTTTTGGGGACATATTATAATATTATATTCTTAAATAAAAAGTAATTATATTTTTCATTAATAAAAAATTGATACTTTTAATTAATTTTTTGTTATAGCATTAATTAATAAATAATTTTACTTTAATATTTATTTTGTAATTTTTGATGAAAAATACTCTCATGTCTATGTTTTTTTTAGAAGATAAGAATTCATTTTTATGTTCAAAAAATACAAAAAATTGAAAAAAAAAAAAAAAAGAGTGATAGGCTAATGACACTTCGAAAAGTAAGGGAACGTTGAAGTTTAGGTCAAAGTTAATAAAATTAAATATATAGATATATAATAGTATCAAGTTGGCCTCTAAGACCCCACACCAAACCAACCAATAATAATTTTTTTATAGGGTCATTTTTTATTATTATGATAACGGTGATGGGTCAAGTACTTCATCCAATTAATAGAACTTCTTTGTTGACCTCATCTACTAATTACTCGGATGACCAATTAATCCCACATTTAGTCAACAATGATTGCAGAACTTTTTTTTATCTGACCTAAAGTATATATACACAACAATGTTACTATTATAATACTCTACTATAAGAAATCATGTGCATTTGATTGGCTCCATAATTAATTTTGAATTTGAAACGTGAGTGAAATTGAAAAGGCTAACAGATATTAGAATGTTAGAATTTTAGTTTCAACGATTAAATTCGATATTTTAAGTGAAAAAAAAAAGGGAAAAGTTGTGGTATCAGTTTTTTCAATACAAGTGCGGATTCTTCTAAGCTATGTATGTAGGCTAGCTATTTAGTCATTTTGTCAAAGTCCAGGACTACGAGCTTTTACCAAGTCCTATTGACGACTATGGAGCAAACACTAATGTAGAAAGTGTCGCACAACCGGCAAAATCCTGCCATCACCTAAAACAAAAGCAAAACTACCATATTTTAGTCTCTTCCCTGAACCATATATCCCTTACTCATTTTAGACTTTTCTTTGGTTTCCACTTCCCCGATGGATTCTCAATCTTTTTGCTCATTTCTCTTTGTTTTTTCTTTCTATCTGATTTGCTTCTCCGTCGCCAGCTGCTTGGAATTCACTTATCCTCCGGCCAGCTTCGACCCAAACGACGCCAATGTTATTGTTAGAGGTTCAACTAGAGGTCAATCAGAATTTGGGGAGCCGGTGATTCGACTCATTGATCCTGATCCTGTTACAGGGACACGCCAAAATGCTAGTGGCCGAGTTTACTACCACGAACCTTTTCAACTGTGGGATCCCAGAACAAATATGATCACGGATTTCACCACTAGTTTTGACTTCGCAATCTTGTTTGGCGAGCAGCAGTATAATTCAAGTGTGAGTTCTGGTGGTGTTGCCTTGTTTATAACTTCAGAGGAGTCGCTGACTGCTCCTAGAAATTCTGGTGGAGGATGGTTGGGGCTATTCAACGAGACCATTAATGGGAATTCATCGAACCAAATTGTTGCCGTTGAATTAGATACGTTCAGAAACGAATGGGATCCTAGCAACATCCATATTGGCTTTGATGTCAACTCTATTGATTCCAAGAATAGCACAAATTGGAATGAGGATCTGGTCAGTAATAGTACCTATCACCGTGCCACGCTCTCTTACAATGGAACATCTAAGGCTCTTAGTATTGTTGTCGAACTCGCAGATATTTTTGGTCAATCAGAAGCGTTGAGTCTCACTTACAATGTGGATTTAAGTACAGTGTTGCCGCCGAAGGTGTATATTGGTTTCTCAGCATCAAGCGGACAGGCAACGCCAGCTCAATTGATAATAAGTTGGAATTTTACCTCAAACATGAGTCCAATTGAAGAAGGTGATAACAATAATAAAGGTTTTGAGATGTGGAAGGTGTGGTTAATCATAGCAGTGGTGGTCTTTTTTGTAGGGGTGGGACTGATAGTTGGTATTTTGTGGAGAAATTCAAGAAGAAAGAAACCTGACGCAAAAGAAGAAGATTATCATGATGAAGAACTAGGAATCGATGACAGCATGGACATGGATTTTGCAAAGGGAACTGGACCGAAGAGATTCACCTTTAAGGCATTGGTTAGTGCAACTGGAAACTTTTCAGAAGAGGGAAAACTTGGGCAGGGAGGGTTCGGAGGTGTCTATAGGGGTTACTTGGCAGAGGAAAACACCGAAATTGCAGTCAAGAAAATAGCTAGCAACTCCAATCAAGGGAAAAAGGAATATGTTTCTGAGGTGAAGACCATAAGTCGTTTGAGACACCGGAATTTAGTTCAACTCATTGGTTGGAGCCATGAAAATGCTAATTTCCTTCTAGTTTACGAGTACATGCCTAACGGAAGCCTAGACACTCACCTTTATGGCAAGGGTAATCGTCTACCATGGCCAATCAGATATAAAATTGTCAAAGGATTGGCTTCTGCCTTGCTCTATCTCCATGAGGAATGGGAACAATGTGTGATTCACAGAGACGTCAAGCCAAGCAATATAATGCTGGATTCAAACTTCAATGCCAAACTAGGTGATTTTGGTCTGGCTAAACTTCTAGAACATGGCCTTGGCTCGCAAACAACAATTTTAGCTGGGACTATGGGCTATTTGGCCCCTGAATACGTGATCACAAGCAAAGCTAGCAAGGAATCTGATGTGTTTAGCTTTGGGGTTGTGGCCCTAGAGGTGGCTTGTGGGCGCAGAGCTGTGGAAAATAACAAAGAAGAGACTAAAATGGTCTTGTCCAATTGGATTTGGGAGCTACATGCGAATGGAAAGCTTCTTGAAGCAGTCGATCAAACATTGAATGGAGAATTTAATGAAGACGAGATGAGATGCTTGCTATCTGTTGGATTATGGTGCACTCATACAGATTATAAGCTAAGGCCTTCCATAAGGCAGGCAATTCAAGCTCTCAATTTTGAAGTCCCGTTGCCCATTCTTCCACCCCAAATGCCAATGGCTTTGTATTTTCCTCCAGTTGTTTTGAATCAATTCGATTTTACAAACACGTATGAGGCCAGGAGCCAAGCCACTTGTTCAACAGCCACTACCTCAAATCCAAGCACCTTATTTGAATGCTTTCATCCAATTTCCTCATCTGAAGAGGTTTCAGCTTTGGTTCACACTCACGGCTGTTAAATCAACATGTTTTTCCCTTTTAATTATTTCATTATTGTTCATTCTTGCCTGAAACATGTTCCTTTCTAAATGTATATCAATTTTATCTGTGACCAATGTGGTTGGTTTTGGTATTTTGAAGAAGAATGAAACAGAAGGGGAAATTAAGGAAAAAAAATCTAATGAAAGGGTCAGAAAACGTGTTTGGACCTTTTGTTCACTTGATTTAACCTTTAAGCCATCTTTCATAACTAGAAATTCATCACACATCCACCCCTTTTCAAAAACAAATTTTACTAGTCAGACATGAAGTCAATTTTCTTTTCATAATACATGTGAATCAGTCAAGTTCACTGTAACATGTTCTTCTAAATTTAATTTACCAGAAAAAAAAAATGCACTGCTATAACTATCCGTTCAATTCTGATTTTAGTATTTTGGTTTCTTACTTGCATGAACCATTAATTTTTAAAAAACAAATTTTCTAACTATAAAAGGTTTTCATTTTCTTCTACTTTCTGCTGCAATTTTTCTTTTTGGTTTTATAGTCACACTATCCATTTTTCCACTGAAAAGAAAAGGTCATCTTTCTTTGCCAGCTATGAGGGATATTGAGAAGACCAAAAGCGGTAAAAGTTCCATGGCGGCCCGCGAGAGTCGTTTAAGGCTTTAAACCGTATTCTAGACTCTAGAGATAATGGAAAACTAGTAATCCATTGACTGAGCATAACAAACTTGTCGTTGGACCCAGTCCTAAATGCGTTAACAGGTTGGTTTCAGTCCAATGACGAGACTTCGCGGCAGCAACAGGGGCCAATGAGAACAGTTTTTTAAATCCAAGTCGGGTCAAACTGGCACGATTTTTCCTTTTGAACTTGTAGTATGGGTATGTTGTTAGTTTTAATAAATTTTAATAAATTTTTAAATAGATATTTTTAATAAAAATATTGAGAAAATTTTTATTATTAAATAAATATTAATTAAATTTAAATTATAAAAATAATATGTTAAATAATTTTTTATATATTATTAATTTTTATACTAAAATCTATGCATCTATATTAAAATTTTTATTAAATCATTTTTAAGAATAAATTTTATAAACTTTACCTAAAACATTTCATATAAGTGTTTTTTTGATTGGAGTGGATCAACGGACCCCACTCAACTCTAAAAAATTCTCTGAAAAAAAACTCTAGAAAAATGGTGCTTATATTCATTAGTAGTAATTTTATTGTAATTTTCTTATTTGACCCCATAAAATCTAAAGATAATTTAACATGAAGGGTCAAATAAGTAAAATTTTTAACTATTTTTATGGTGATAATGAGCAATATATAGGTAAAAAAATCTTTTAAAAAATTAATATTAATATAAATATAAATATGATCATACACTATTAAGCTTTTAAAATGTAATATGGGACAAATTTTAAAATATTTTTTTTCATATCATTTTAATATATATTTCTATGTTTTACATCTTTTTAATTTCTACTCATTCAAAACTATCATTTACTGTAATATCTAAACACGTGTTACTTTTTTGTTTTAAAAATCGAAGGTAAGCACAAGAATATTTTATTGTAATAATTTTTATTTAAATAATGAGATAATATATTTAATATTTGTTATCTATATAATACTTTTAGATTTATCCTAAAAATTTATTTAATTATAAAATAACGAAAATATACATAATCGGACTTTATGTTATGATCCCACTGAAAATTTTTTACTGGGTAGCACCACTCCAACCAGGTGAAATGCAGCCCTTTTCCATGTCAAATACCGACCAACCATCATCAGCTATGTGGCAGGTAAAATAGACACAGTTACTTCTACATCCTACTCTGCTTGCAGTGACTGACATACAACAATTAGTCCCCAAGAACAAGGCTCTATCCCCAAGGCTCGCCATCTTGGCCCATGAAAGTTTTGCTTTATTAAGCTGGAATACTTCTACATCATCCACAAGTTTGATTGATTTTCTAGAGATGAGGAAAACCAATAAGATATTCCCCTCAGATTCAAGCAAATACTCTCTGAAATGCTTTGGCAACACAGAAGGAACAGCCCTTTTCGAACTCAAGGCTGTGATTCTAGGATGAGATTCTGTGGCATCTATCACTGCAAGTGTTCCCTGCAAACTCAATACATAGAAGCTTCCATTAAACCCAATAGCATTAGTAAATGTCATCAAATGCTTCCCTTCTGATTTCATCGAACAATGTGGTTCAGTCAATGTGCAATCTTGCTTCACCCATTCCCTTTTTCCTTCTCCGCCTAGTCGATAGAACACAAACGCTGGACGACTAATTCCTGTCAAGACCATGGCTGTACAATTCTTAATGGATAAATTTGATGTCACCACACGCATTAAAGGAATTCTTTCATCCCATTCTGGGAGTGGAGAATTGGAATATCCTTTAACCGGATACCAAAGATAAATACGGTCTGAAGATCCAGAGTATGAAAATGTGGCTCCTTTAGCCACTATAGCATCATTTGAGTAACCAACATAATGCTTCCAATGGCTTCGGACTGGTGGTCTCGCCCACCTTGAATGATACCAAAACCAGAACCACCTTCGGTAAAACGAAGCATTTAGATTAGGCTCAACGTAACTTTCGTCATTGTTGGCATTCATCTCATCAAACAGTTGAAGACATGGTGGTGAATTATTATGATTGCATTTGCTTGTTGATGCTCTGCATAACTTGGTCAGCCCTCCATAACTTATATTCTGCATCAGTGCTGGCTCCTTCGCGATTATGTCGACAAGTTTTTGTGGAAGATCTGGCCATGTGACAGTGGGCGGAGCTTGCTTTTTCTTGTTCTTCGTTTTCACTTTTGGAGCCATGGGAGTAGATTTGTGTACAAGAGAAGTTTGAACTTTGAAGTTCAAGCTCCGAGAAAGAGCTTAAATTTTACATCCATTAACGTAGCATCCAAGTTTTCAAATCTGTCAACCATTAAAAATATACAAGACGAAAAAGGAAGAATCTCATGATATGAGTTGACTTGAAGACCTTGGGCAGCACGGTTTAATTTCTTACTATTCTTACGTCGGTTGGTCCATGCTTTCAAGTTTCAAGGGCACGAATTAATCCGGTCGAAACTCGAAACCAACAAAATATATTTAATTATATTCTATGATATAGTTTCGGATCCAGCCTGAAAAGAATTTCATTTTACCATATTCATTACACTAAATATTTTGCTGATAAAACAAAAAAAATTGTGAGTATTGAATTTTAAATTTAAATATATTTTAAAAATAATTATATAAATTAATTAAAGAATCTTATGATACGAGTTGACTTCAAGGCCTTGGGCAGCACGGTTTAATTTCTTACTATTCTTACGTCGGTTGGTCCATGCTTTCCAGTGTCAAGGACACGAACTAATCCGGTCGAAACTCGAAATCAACAAAATATGTCTAATTTATACTCTATGATATAGTTTCGGATCCCGCTTGAAAAGAATTCTTTTCATTTTACCATGACACTAAATATTTTGCTGATAAAACAAAAGAATTTGTGAGTATTGAATTTTAAATTTAAATATCTCGTAAAAATAATTATATAAATTAATTAAAATAAATCTTAAATTTTAACTAATTTTATGTAGGTGGAAAAAAGGTCATGAGTAAAAACCATCCAATCTTCCTATCTCTTCATGTCACATTATATAAAGTGGATTATAACAATTTCTTTAATTTTTTGAAAGAAAAAAAGAAATAACACTTAAAATCAAATACTAAACTACATCACGCATGAGACGTGAGTTTTTTTATTAAATATTTTATTTGCATGTGGACCGATTGTGCTACCTAAACATAGATCAGACTTTTTTTTATGTGCGTAAACCAAAGGGTATAACCCCCTATAATTGTACAGTATAGGCCTTTGTAAATTGTAATTGAGGCGTTCGGTGTGTCTTATAGCCATTAAAAGATATACTTAAAAGGGAGAAAAAGATAAGTACTAATTAATTTCATATTTTTAATATTTTTAATGGTTTAAAATTATATATATATATATCAACAAGTGATTGATTCAATCAATTAAAATTTATCTTTTTCAATGAAAAAAAATTTGGATTCAACTCATGCTGGTAGCCATTTATTGAAGTCATCTCGAATACACGATTTACAACCACTTATTTTTAGTTGTCAGGTATCTCGAATGCACGACCTACAATCATCTATCTTAAGTTATTAGATACATCATATTTTACTCTGATCTGAAAGATTTAATAATTTATTTACTCTCAAATTTTTTTTATAAAAAAAATTATATATATTTATACACCATTGTATGTAGATATAGATATACATGTTATTTCTAATTTATCTCACTAAAGCAGCTAGTAACAACCAGCATATATGTTGGATTAATATAATCTTCAGCGTCTTGGTTCGGCCCCAGCCTCCCCCCTCTCCTCCTGTTATAGGGCTCTAACCCCCTTGAAACAAAATATATATATATATATATATATGTTGGATTGATATACATTTTTATTGAAAATAAAAAAAACTGTATTTTGGAATTTGGGCGGAGAAAATTTTGAAATTTTTTTGACAATTTATTTTGGTTAAATTCAAAGGAAAATAATCAGTGTCCAATAACATTGTTTAAAGTGATATATTTAAACGTGAGTATTTAAATTATAATTTTTTTATTATAATATTAAAATTATTCAATCACAATCAGTAATTATGTGAATGTTCACCACATATAACAATGAACTTCACATAATATTTTGATAGATCTTATATTATTCTAAAATTTGATTGATTAATTATAGTATAATTATTACAAGTGATATGCTTTTTATTTAAATAAAAAATATATTAATGCATTATTTTTAAAAATTTATGAAATTAGTATACGGTCTAAATCAGTGCTCATAATTCATAAACACCCCTTGACAGATCCAAATTAAAATTTTTGGATGAAAGAAGTGAAATTTAAAAGATGAAAAAAAAAAGATTTTGAACCTTAAATCATTTTTTTAAACAAATGTGGTAATATTATTCAATTATAAAATGAACACCTTTCAAACCTCACCGATGATATGCAATTAAAAGATATTGACTAAATAAAATTATACTATTCATGCCAATTATGTTTTGGTTTAATGATAAAAAAAATCTTATAATCATAAAATCTTAATTTAAGTTTCATTAGGTATAAATTTGATTATCTAATTAAATTATAATTTATTAATTAATTATTAAATAAATATAATTTGATTATAATATATTAATTATTTAATTAATTATATAAATATAATATTTAATTAGGACTATATCTTTTTATAATTATAATATTCATAAAAGTAATTATGAGATGCCATTGTTTTTTTTATTGTCTAAGAAAATGCATTGAAATCGGTCCGTATGGTAGAGATATTTATTGCCCTAGATTCTCATCCACCATCAAAATTTGGCCGACTCCTTTGAATAAGCGAATATTATCGTAATCAAAACTCCAACGCCCCTCGTTTTCTTCGCCTCTTGTCTTCTCGTATCCCAATAAAAACCCACACTGATCACGGATACTGTAAAATAACTGCCACCTCTCTCCATGAACAATCCCCATCTGATCTTTTTCTGTAACACTGTAAAACAAATGCAACCAATCTCTCTCCTTGAGCAATTCCCATCTGATATTTTTCTTTAACAAGTAATTATGCCCGATGGGTCTTCTCTCTTGTAGAAGGTCAGTGATAACCAAATATCAACACTCTGTTTTCCATTGTTATGAATTCTAAACGAATGAAAGAAAAAGAAAAAAAAAAACTTGGTGAAATCTGAATGCCTGTTTCTTGCTTATGTTACAAGTTTTTGAGCCTTTCAAGATTTTATTAAGAGATATAGATAATAAGAGTGGAACGAAGCTATTGGACCCACATGCAGATTCTGGTTCAGTTTGTTTTGTTGTTGATTGTCTGTTCTGTTCTCGAGTTGCACAAGCGGGTTTTTGAGGTTTTCTTGGGGGCTTTCATGATGGACTTTGTTTCATTCTTGAAGCTTTTGAGTCCAGGAAAGGAAGTTTTTGGATGTGGGTTTTTGGTGTTTGGTCGTTTCTCATATGTTTTTAATGTCTTGGGTCTGTTTCTGATGATTGGTATGGGGTTAAAGTTTTGGCAAATTGGTTTGACTAATAAGGGTATAATGCAATTTTTATGTGATGTTGGAGGGAAATCGAATGATTTGAGAGCTGGGATTTGTTCAAAACATGACCTGGATGAAGTTTATGATCCAAAGATTAGGGCTTGTCGGTCGGTTTCATTGAAACTTGTAGACAATTGCAAAGAACTTGTCAATGGAGATATTAATGGTAAAGCAAAATATGCTGTAGAAGAGGATAGTGATGAAAAAGAAAACGAATGCTGTCCTGAAGATAAAGAATTTGACGTAACGGCATTGAGGAATTTGGTTAAAATTGAAAAGAGAAGAACAAAAGCTGCTTGTCAAGAGCTTGAGAAGGAGAGAATAGCAGCTGCATCAGCGGCTGATGAAGCAATGGCCATGATTTTGCGCCTTCAAAGCGAGAAGAGTTCAATGGAAATTGAAGCTAATCGGTACAAGCGAATGGCAGAGCAGAAGCAGGAATATGATCAACAAGTTATTGAATCATTGCAATGGATTGTAATGAAACATGAGTCAGAGAGGAGTTTATTGGAAGATCAACTGCAGTGGTGCACACAGAAGTTGAAGCTTTATATGAGGGATGATGAATTAGACCAATTTGAACTGGATGCAGGCATCAGCTTTTCTCATGCTACTCAGGAAGATGGTATGCAGAATGAATTAGTTAGCTCTACTGAAACTGAAACTGAAACTGTGGTATTGTAAGTTGTTGATTATATTTCACTTTAGGCTTTAGGGTAAGTTTACTACAGTTAGGTGCTTATCTTTTCATGTTTGGAGAGTGATTAAAACGTTACAGCAGAGCTAATATCTGTTCTTTAATTTGTTTCTTCTCCAAAATTTGATTTTCTTAGATTATTTGTTCCCATACAAAATGTAGCTTCATGTCCGCTAATGTAGATCTATAAATGCATTTATTGAGGGAGCATTTAACAAAGGATTTGCCAAAGAAAGGATCCATATAGTGTGCCATATTGCATTTTTTCTCTAATTCATTGTCACATTTTGAGCATTATAAGGAATTTAGTACACACTACATCATTGATGGTTGAAGCATTTTCACTATGACCATTTTAATGTCGATGCAAAATTAAATATTAGTGATGTGTCTTCTTGGGATTGCGGAAGATGTTAGCTGCTATAGTTCCATTTCTGAGCAATGTACAATGACTTATTCACCAAGAAAGACTTACATTCTGCTATGAGCATGATATTATGAGCAAAATTTGTCTGGACTCCTCTTCTACACTTACACATGTTCGAGGTCTAATATGGTGAGTTTTCTTTAGGAAATCACATACTTTAAGAAAAGATATAAATACAGTTATTTCCACCATCTTTTAATTTGAAATTTCTCTATTTATAGGCAGCCATAGATCATACAGATATGCAGACTATAGATAGCTACCTAATATTCCAGTTAGAAGAAAAGGAAACTAGGATAAATTGTTTCTAAGTTTGTGATTTATTGTTATTTGAAATGCAAAGGGCACATTCAGAGTAGTTCTATGAGGGACTTTTTTTGTTGGACGGATGAGTTCCGGCCCTACATGGCAACTATAACAATCTTTCCTAATTTCTACAACCTTTCCACTAGAACCATGGTGGAAATATTAGCAACCGAGTTAATATTGGTTCATAATCCGTCATGTCATTTGTTAGTGAATTCTTTACTTCATATTTGTGCTGCAGTCATGTATTGGTAAATTGAGGATGTCTGCCTGTTATATACATTGCTGGTTCCATGCGTTAACAACATGGTTACAGTGTCTTTCAACAATTATTTCATACTTAAGTTTATTATCTCCCTTCTGCCTTTATATTCATTTCATTAAGCCATCTGACTATTTAGCAATTACAACATTTTCTTTACTCGTAGGAAGATTTGTTCTCTCTACTTGGATTGATTATGCTTTCATACTTTGATATCTGGAAATGTTTCATTTCTGTTATGTTCTTGAACAATCACCCTCGTCACACTGATGTGTGAAAGAATGGGAGTTATACCCAAAGTTGTTAATACCATATCCGATAATGTTTCGGTTTTCTTTAAAAAATGGGATATGCCAATACCAACAGTTTCTATTATTTCAGATTTTTTGGTTTAGTACATATATATATTTGTATAAATATACATGGACTTGTACTTAATAATTTCATTCTAGAAAGCAATCTGCGGCTAGTTTATTGCTCATTCCTTTCATCATATTGATTAATGGAGTTATCCTCATGGAGTTTGTATTTACAGATAACACCGATGCAGTGAAGTCATTATCATACTCTTTATTTCCTGGGGGTCTTTTTATGAAAATTTGTTGATTTTTTAGTGGGTTTTTCGACTCAGGTTGGCATCAATGTTCCCTTCTCAGTCCAACTGCCCTTTTCTTCTTTTACCAGCTCAAGCCATCCTTTGCGGGTGAAGTTTATAAACTAATGGTTTATCATGTGAACCTCAGGCAAGGCAGGAGTTGAATTCTACACCCAGATTAAAACAGTAACTCAACAATGGAAGGAAGCAGGCAGTGATGCCAAATTCCTAGTTTATTCATACTACATAATTGACTAATAACATATGATTTTAACCTTTGCCCTCATCTTTTCTCTAATTCTGGTTAAATAAAAAAAATAAGCTGGCAATTTTTTGTATTAATCATAATGTAATGGAAATTGAGTTGTCACGTTTTGCTTAATACTATCAATTACCATAGATGAATAGTTGTACAAACCTGAGTTTATCGAAAGAAAATTAGCCAAATTTAGATGCACCAAAACCCATATTTTGGTTGAATTTAGTTGTTTGTTTCTCATATTTAATATTTATTGGAGGCCGTCATCTTCTTCACGGCTTGCGGGCATTTTGCTGACCTTGTTGACGCTTTTATACCCTTCGTTTTCTTTCCATCTCTGATCTATGATATTTGTTTGTTGAAGGCTTTGGACAACAAACGGCCCAGAGTCATGTTCATGAAGCGAAGATCCAATTGATTGAGATTTGAGAGACGTCCGTTAAGAGTTAAGACCCAAAAAGTTAGCAAATATTAAAAGATACATTTTTTTTTAATTGTAGGCATGTCTTTAAAAATTAAAAGAAAAAAAAGTTGGAACATAAGATTAAACTCACATTATTTGGTTACGGCAAGTAAGCGACGCGCAGAATAAGATTCCTTCGAATAAGTTACTTTTTAATAATTAATATAATAATTTTTAACTGTTTGATTTAACGATCAAAATAATCTTAAAAAAAATATCAATATTGGGTTTGAATCTCAACTTTTCCTTTCCCTCATTGAATGACTAAGGTTGACAGTTCAATCTGAAACTGACAGATTCCAATCCGACCTCACCTTATAAAATCAATTTTTTTTTTTTTGAAATAAAATTTCGATCGGGTTAAATGAATATTATTAAGTGAAAATTTAGATCGAGTTGAATTCAAATTTTAGATAAATTTAACTTTGATATTATATAAAAAATTATTTTTTAATTATTTATTTATATATTTATATTTAAAAAATAATATTTTATATTTTAAAAAAAATATTTTATTAATTTTAAATTAAATCAAATTAAATATAATTTATATAATATCGATTTCGAATATAAAAAAATAAAAAAAAAATTTGAACCAAATATAAATATAAATTTTATAATTATAAAATTAAATTAAATTCGAAACGAGTAAAAACTCATTTCGACTCAATCAATTGCCGTCCTTGTAAATAATCAAAAAATATATATATAATAAATAAATAATCTTATCACATCTCATCCTCGAACCCAAAATCCACGTTTTGATCCTTTTCCCCATAATATTTTATCATTTTTGTCTATTTTCCTCAAACATAAGATACTAGAAGGCGAAAATCTTTTAGTTGTTCTCTTGGCTGTATGGAACTGATGATACTGAAACAAGCAGTCAACCATGTGGAGAAACTATTGCTTTCACTCTCGTAATTATTTTAACGTACCAGAAAATCAACCCATGTTATCAATTTTTGCCAGAGCTACTTCTGATTATTAATTTTATATAAGAATCACTGCAGTCTGCTCCAATACAACGTAATCAGAGTTCAGTCATCTCCTTCCACAAAAGGAAAAGAAAATGTTGATGCGATTTTCCCTTCAAAGAGGTAAGGAAATAGTTGAAAACAAAACCAATTGAACAAAAAAAGAAAAACAAGGGTTTTTTGATTCGTTTGTTTAATTTTGATTATTTCGCTGTTTCATTTGTTGCAGTGAAGAATTTAAGGGCTTTAAGGCCTCGGGTTTTGGGTTCTGCCAACTCTCGTTTCTCTACTGCGACTGAACCCTCTTTTAATCAGCGTAATCCTCCGGTAAGGCTTCTCTTTTTCTTTCTTCAATCATAATCAAGAAAAGACTTTTGGGGTGGTAGTTATCGTGTCTTTTTATGTATTGATTGTTGTTTTATACAGAGGGTTCCTAATCTTATTGGAGGTGCTTTTGTTGATTCAAAATCAACATCAACCATTGATGTTATAAACCCTGTGAGTCTCTCAACATCTTCATGTGTAAATATACTGGAATTTTAAATGTTTATGGGATTAATTGGTAATTTATGTTATTTGGAAAAAAGGCAACCCAAGAAATTGTTTCGTAAGTTCCTTTAACTACAAATGAAGAGTTTAAAGCTGCAGTTGCTGCAGCAAAGCAAGCTTTCCCATCCTGGCGCAATACCCCAATTACAACTCGTCAGCGTATCATGTTCAAACTCCAAGAGCTTATCCGCAAGGACACGGTAAGGATGAGACTTAATTCAGGTTTTTATTTGTGTAATAATTTTGTTATTTAGAGCCTTTTAGCTAATGAATCTATTTAATCTATGTTTTTCTTAGGATAAACTCGCCAAGAATATTACAACTGAACAGGGCAAGACATTGAAGGATGCTCTTGGAGATGTCTTTCGGGGGCTTGGTTGGTATCTATATCATTCAATGTATTGTTTGAGTTGATTGCAGAGAATACTAGACCTTGAAAATGGCAATGATTGAAAATTTTTTCCCTTTTTTATTTTGTGGACTTTTTCATATAGAGGTGGTGGAACATTCTTGTGGAATGGCAATCCTGCAAATGGGAGAGTATGTGCCCAATGTATCTAGTGGAATTGATACATATAGTGTTAGAGAGCCACTTGGCGTTTGTGCAGGGATTTGTCCCTTCAACTTTCCAGCAATGATTCCCTAATGGGTAAGTCTTCTTTTTACCCTTATGAGTTTCAATTTTCACAGCATAGTAATTGTATGTTATCCTCTGCTAATTGTAGTAAGGTCTTGATGGTTAAGATGAGTTTTCTCAATTAGCTTTTATCTATTTCTTAATGTACATGTTTGCCCTCCTATCATATTGCAGATGTTCCCTGTTGCAGTTACTTGTGGTAATACCTTTATTTTAAAGCCATCGGAAAAGGATCCTGGTGAGTGCAAACTTCAAATTCTTATGAGGTATAATCCGGGACATTCTTTTCCTAATTGTGCTTGGATGTGTTAATTCTTACAGGACAAAGGTTGCTATATGTTGTTTTACCTTGGCCGGTGTTTATAGATTTTATTTGAATGTTGATGTGCCACATCCTGCATGGATGGTACATTATAGTTTAATTTTTCCTTATAATTGCTAGTGTTTACTACCTTATTTTTTTCAGTTGCAGGGAAAAAAGAAAGTTTGGTTACCATTCTTCTCCTTTAGAACTTTATTTTTATACTTTTCCAGGGGCATCTATGATGCTGGCAGAGTTAGCAATGGAAGCCGGTTTGCCTCATGGTGTCTTAAATATTGTTCATGGCACCAATGTATGTTCTTCAGCAACATGATTTTATGATGTTTCTCCCTTTCTAATAAATCCACCTATTTGCATACTTGTTTGTTAATTGTCACTTAGAAAATCAATTAGTGATTTTTCTTAAAATTAACTGTTTGCAATACCGTCCTTAGGCAAAAAATCATATTTTCCTTCATGTTTACTGGTTGTATGAATGACATAAACTTATGATGTTCTCAGTGAATATATATATATATATATATATATATATCCTGATATATTTTGTTGTGGCAGGTCATTGTAAATGCTATTTGTGATGATGACGATATCAGAGCTATATCATTTGTTGGTTCCAATACTGTAAGTATGCCTAGCATATCTCCATTCTCCATCGGTACGCCTTTTGTATCCAAAGCACATAGATGGCTATCTATGCGTTCTCACTTCTCAGCTTTCATAATCATTTGAGATCTAAATATGGTTCACTTGATTAATATCTCAGTTCTTGCTGTTAATATCAGTGGTGGTAACCTGATATTAACAAATTTGTCAAGTGCCAATGTTTCTTTCGCCAAAACAGTGCCAAATATGAAAACCTGATTTTCATTTTATCTGCTTCCATTTCTTGGCCAATACAGACCATCTCTCAGTTCACATTTTTTAATGTCTTCCCCATGTCATTTTTTTTTTCAAGAAAAGAAATATTGGAATATGGCCTGTTAATTTTTATCTGTCTCCCTCTGATGATTCCCTAATTTTTATCTAGATGTGAACTATTTTATCATGTCCTTTGCCTAATTTTATGTTATATTTTGTGGGAAAATTGCCATTGCTATTTCTGTCGTGATATCACTGGTTATAAGTTCTAGTTTCTATCCTAAACTTCTTATTGTAATTCATGAAAGGATCATTGATGTTTTGTAAAACAGTTCTGTATGCTGGTTATATTCTTACTTGATGTTTTATTTGTATTTTTTAAAGGCTGGCATGCATATATATGGAAGAGCTTCTGCTAAAGGAAAACGTGTGCAGGTAAGTGCAGTTCATTGACTTTTGTTAGTCATACGCAAGTTATCTCTTAGTGATAAGATTACTTCTGTTAAGCTGTCTTATCTCACATCAGTTAAGTTTACAGTTTGCTATGCCTTATATTCAGGTTGGGCCTCTCCACCTTGCCAATTGGTAATAGGTTGGATGCTTAACAACTTCTATGACTTCTAAAGTTGAACTAAATTTCCTTCCTGATTCACCATTCTTCTCAGTCCAACATGGGCGCCAAAAATCATGGCATTGTCATGCCTGATGCAAACGAGGATGCTACTTTAAAAGCTTTAGTTGCTGCTGGTTTTGGTGCTGCTGGACAAAGGTGCATGGCACTTAGCACCATAGTCTTTGTTGGTGATTCAGAATCATGGTATTGTGCTTTTCCTCTTCTTATAATATTTTTATGTTGTGAATCTATGATTAGGAGATATCACTTTTGACCTTTTCCAGGGAGAATAAACTGGTAGAACATGCCAAAGCTCTTAAAGTGAATGCTGGAACAGAACCTGATGCAGACCTTGGTCCAGTGATTAGCAAACAGGTAATACATGTTTAAAATATTATCCAACTTTTACAGACTTACTGCTAGCATGCTACGGATTCTCATGATAAGGATAGTAGAAATCATTCCTAGTTTCTTTTTTTTCTTCTTTTACAATTTGAAACTCGTTCATTCTCTGGGAGGACAGGGTAAAATCTATTATTTATCCTTGGCCTACCCTTATCAAGGTATCAGGTCAATCACAAGGTTGTGTAATGGGACTTGGAGCTGGGCCTGCCAGCAAAAAGGTTTTAGCCTCCCATCCTGGGGGAAGGGGGCTAATGACCTTATTTTCTATAATTTATAATGGCCTTTTTAATGCTTTTGATTCATTCTTCCAATCTGTTTGGATCCTCAATGTTGTTATTTTTCATTGGAATTCTTCTGCATTCACAGGCTAAGGAACGAATAAGCAGATTAATCCAATCTGGGGTTGAGAGTGGTGCCAAACTACTGCTTGATGGGAGAAATATACTGGTATTTAATGTTCTACCATATTCATTTTTTGGACAACTATTCTTTTGTGGCATCATGTAGTATTCCATCTTCAAGGTTGGACAATCTTGTGAAAGAGCATAAAATCATTGATATTTTGCAACCACTTAAAAATGGTTTGTCTTGGGCCTATTGGCAGTCAAGATTTAAGGAAACTTACAGCATATAATATGATCCATAAAGAATGAATTATTATTACAATCCAAATGATGTTGCTGGTGCACCTAAGGTCCCTCCTCCATCCTCTCTTTCCTGGCTGGTTTATTGATGTCTTTCTGAAGTGGCTTAGTATGGTCCTTGTTGCTTGGGTCTTTTTTTCCCTGTTATTAACTAGATTTTCAAGCTTTCAACAAAAACCTGTTATTAACTATCTATGAGTAGGTTCCAGGATATGAGCAAGGCAATTTTATTGGTCCCACAATTTTATCTGGTGTCACAGCTGACATGGAGTGCTATAAGGTATTAATTTTTGTTTATGACTTGTAATACATCATTTAGACTGTAATCCGGAAAATACCAGGAGCCAGTGGGTAAAGTGACTCTTGAACCTCATAGAAGATACCTGACTACTCTATTTTGGCTGGTGCAGGAGGAAATCTTTGGTCCAGTTCTCATTTGCATGAAGGTGAGTTTTCTAAGCTAATCAAACTTTTGATTGATTAGCATTGCTGACTGTTAACTGCTCTTCTTTTCACACCCAATGTTCAGGCTGACAGCTTGGAAGAGGCTATAAACATTGTTAATAGAAACAAGTACATCCTGAATCAGAGCCTTTCTTGCTCCACCTAAATTACATATCTACATTTGTTTTACTTGTGAATTGTGCTCTGTTTAAGATATGGAAATGGTGCTTCTGTATTCACTACATCCGGTGCAGCCGCGAGGAAATTCCAGACAGAGGTCGAGGCTGGGCAGGTAAAACCGTGGATGAAATATAGTAGTAGGATATATGGAGAATTGCTCAGAGCTGCAATTGCATAACCCTTATAAGTACCTCTTCTACAATATGATAGGATTAACTGCAAGATCATTTCTTTGTTGCTGTAAAAGTTCAAATCTGTAACATGATTTGCATATTTTTAGGTTGGCATCAATGTTCCTATACCAGTTCCCCTGCCCTTTTTCTCATTTACTGGCTCCAAGGCATCTTTCGCTGGTGATCTTAATTTTTACGGTAATATATGCATCATCACTAACATGGTTCTTCAACTTGCCATGCGCTAATATCCCCCCATTTCTCTATTGACTTTCTGAGTTGGAAACTTGTCCTCAATTGCAGGCAAGGCTGGAGTTAATTTTTACACCCAGATTAAAACAGTGACTCAACAATGGAAGGATTTACCAAGTGGCAGTGGATTTTCACTAGCAATGCCAACATCGCAGAAGTTGTAGTCACGCTGTGGGATTGTTGTTCTTTCAGGATTAATATGTACTCTGCCGTGATGTAAATCTTTCTTTGTATCTTTCAACTGATTCCACGTAATTCGAGTTCACTGCCAACTGCCAAGTAATTTGGGGGGGGAGGGGGGGTTAAAGGGGACAATCTGAAAAATGTTTTGAATTCTACGGGGGAAAACAGATCGTTTACATGTTAATTTTTTAGTGTTGAAGTCAAAATTTCTTCTGAGCAATAGTAGTTTCGCTGAGAAGTGGCCTACTCTTCTGGAAAAACTGAATGGTATTTGACACTCCAAGAGCATAGCCTTACTAATAAATTCAGTATCAGGGACTTTAAGCTTCTTTACCTGGATTGTCTGTTTTGCATCGTATTGTGTTTTAATTGGTTTGCCATTGATACTTCACCGGAAGTCTCAACGCCAGCCGGGAACCCAAATTACTCGATAAGAAAGGTTTGATTCATAGCATTGTAGCTATGTGGCAAAGAATGATGCCAAAACACTTGACTGGAGCTTCAAATGCGAATCGCTCTACCTCTACGCTGAGCTTGATTACATTTCCAACGTCCCTGAAAGAGGGTTCTCTTTTCTAGAAGTGGCATCATTTCGCACTGAACGTATCGTAGCAAGCAAACAGCTGACGTCCTTCACATGGAATAACTGGAAATTCATCGCACATTCTAACGTCATCATCATCATACATGTCTAAATCGCAAAAGCAGACCTCTCACGAATCATTTTACGATTTTTAACATAATTTGTTTTATCATTCACAAAACTGTGATGGATCAAATCCATTAGATGGAAGTAACAAGGAAAGTCAGAAACCATCCTTAAACTTTCACGACCCAGTAATTTCAATGTAGCAACAGTGGTAAACCATCCTTTGCTCTTTGATATTCATTAAAAATGCTGAAGAACATCAAATCTTATGAAATGTAAGAATATATAGTGCATTGTGATCTATTTATGATAAATTTCTACATTAAATGCTGAAAACTAAAGAAAGCCCTGGGATAAAGAAAACTCTTTAGATAGAGACATCATGTTTATAGTCTCTTAACCTTTACATCTGAAAGATTTCAAGATCCATTACACAAACAACCCTGGTAACTCAAGCAAGCTCACCTCGTCCAACAAGACTATTCAGTTCTTGAATCCGGACCAAGTGCTTCTTTCCCCAAAGGTGACAGTTCAAGTCCTCTGAACGACTACAGTTTACGTTACATATGGTGCAACGAAACTGAGGAATTTTGATGCCAGCTAGTTTCTTCCCACCCTGTTGCTGGCCGTTTACCTTCTCACTGGGTTTTAGTTGATTTCCTGCCATATTGTTTGGTAACAAATTAATTGGTTCCTTTTTTGGCAGATTAGATTTGCTTTGATGGATTTCCAGCCATATTGTTTTAGGATTCACTGCTTTGCTGGAGGGGGATATATTATTGCAAGGAAGATCAGAGTTCTTACCAATTGAAGAAGCAGATACTTGGCCCTTGGAAGGTTGCTGCGTCTTTTGGCTTGCCTGAGTACTACTGCTGGAAGGCCCCTTATCCCTAACCACTGAAGCAAATTCTTTGCCTTTGGAAGGCTGGTTCTTTGCCTTCATTAGCTCCGCACGAACATCCCTGTGTCGTCTTCCTTGGAGATGGCTATTCAAGGTTTTCTCACTTGAGGTTGTTACTTGACACATAGCACAGGTCCACTCCTTCTGAACTTGCTTATCTGTAGTTATCTCAGGAGGATCAAAACCTACTGCTCCCTTGATTTCCGGAAGTGTGATCGTATTGTTCACTGTCTGAGCAGCATTGGGCGCTGTTTCCAGAATCTGCACGAGTAATTAAGAAAGTGATCAGAAGCTATGACTATTCTTTTATGTGTTCTGATCTATTGTAGGAAAGGCATAAAACTCAAAATCAAGAGTTTCTAGAAGGAAATAAGAAATGAGACAATACATAAAAAGCCTAATTCTCATCCATATTCTTAGTTTCGTTTCAGAGCATAAAGATTTTTCTTTCCCTCGAGAAAGGCTAGAATGTTAGGATGAAATTCCAAAGAAAAATGAGTATGAAATTTTACCAGGTTCTCCGGACCAACTTCCCTTTTCTCTGTTTCCCTTTTCTCTGTTACTTGTACATCTTTTTTGTCTTTCTGCAATATGCCAGGCTCTGCGCCCTTTGGCTACATAATGAAACAGAAAGATTGGATCATATAGAAGACTAATAAATTATGTTATATTTTACCCCATCACAACCTTGTATTCAATAATCATTAATGTTACCTCCTTTTCTTCTATTGTCTAGAAAGATATTTCAAAGACCAACAAAGGTTTTTCCTGAGAATGCAGTATTTTTCAGAGAAAATTGTCTACCACACACACACACACACACACACACACACACACACACATATATATATATATATATCCATAGCATACCTCGCTAGCAATAAGTTTCTCCAAAGCTTCAGGTCCATGCACCTTCACATATTTATCTGCCTCGGCAAGAATATTGTCTTTCAAAAATAATTCCTGCTGCTTCTTGAACCAGTTAATGATAGTTTGCACGTCTATATAGAGACATGGGTGAACAAAGTTGTTATAGACATAAAAGGCACCATCGAAGTGGGGTATCATCAACCAGCAGACGATCGTCAGCTTCATATATGGCCAGAATGGTAGCCTGGGAATCAGCATTTAGGATAGCATATAAGTCAATAAAAGGAAAACCAAACTGGAAACCCAACATTTGTTGCTAGGGAAAACGATGGTCAAAATCCAAATAAAGTTACTCTTTTAACAGAAAACTTTAGGAACACCAAACAGAACTCCATGCATTGCTGAGCAGGGAAGATTACCATTGAAGCATCACCATGAAAGCATATTCAAACAGGGAGATGAGTGAGAAGATGACCCAGTAGGTAACCAATTTCTTGGTGTCAGAGTTCGAATTAGCCTCAATTGCCTGAATGGAAGCACACCTGTTAAGAGCAAAGAAATGTTATTTTAAATGATATTGAATCTAATCATAAAGCTATAACATATATCATCAATATGAAATGTCAAAACAAAAGAGTAAAGTTATACCAATGGAAGTAGAAAAACAAACAGCAAATTCCTACATATCAATATTATAAAACATGATAAGAGAGACTTACAGAGGATAGCCCAAAGCAAAGGCAGGCCTGCAAACAATGGACGAAAATGAATGAAAACCATGATCTCATCACATAAATGAAAACAGTTAAACAAAAAAAAAAAGGCACTTAGAAAAGAAAATAGAGGAGATCTAGCTAATAGATCAACTTCCTGAGAGCAATAAAATGCAAAAGAAAAAAAAAAGAAGACAATTTTCACTCCTTCACCAACCGTCCTGTACGTCAATAAAAGGAAAAAAAAAAATACCATGCAAGAGCATCAAAGCATATCAATGCAAACTTGGCAAAAGCCATGAAACCCATCTTGAATTCAAACCCTTTTGATTAGTTTATCTTCGGAAACTGGCTTAAATGGTGGTGGTGAACCTGAGAAAACCTCCGGCAGTAAGCAAAGACTGGGAAAGAGGATGGAAACAAAAGCAGAACTGTGTTCCAATGAAAAGTCAATTTGAGTCGCTTTAACGGCTTTATGATGCTGGAGCTGGAAACTGGCTTTCAAGCTTTCTTAGTCGCTTAATGAGGAGAGTTGTCACCACGCGTGGCAGCCACGGTTTTATGTTTGATTGATGGTCGGCGAGTACGGTACACATATACGCGCTAAGGTACGCTACAGATTCCTCGTAGGAATAAAAAAAAAACATATGTTGGTTGGTACGGAGATAAGTTTCCTAGGCACGGGCAGATTGCCCAATTTTCCATTCTATGTTTAGTGTTGTGATTTATTCTTGTGAAGAAAAGAGTAATCTTATACTTAGTTTACCAAATATGGTTTGGGTTAAACTCTTTTGATGTATTCCACAAAACCTTAAAGAAAAAATTAGATAAAATTATTATTTCACGTCATATTTATGAAAAAAATTATTTATTTATTAAAATAGATATATATTATTTAATTATATCATGTGATATATAATAAATAATTATTTTTAAATGATTAAAAATAATAATTTCATATAAACCTTTTTCTTATTTTAAATTTGTAACCACTAATTATAACCATTAAATATAAATTCACACTATTTTTTAATCAAATAAGAAAAGCATTCTAATGTAGTACTTACCAGTATTAGATTACAGTATTAAGAATTTAAGATTGTTTCTACTAAAGTTTTGAAGTCTTGTGAAGCACTTCCACTTGGTTCTGCAGCTTTCAAGACAAGCTCTCTTAGTGCTCTAATCCTTTCTCTCATTTTCCTCCCTTGTTCATGTCCCAAAATTAGCTCCAAGCTCTTGAGTACTCCACTCTTTGTGAATATAAGCCTCTCAACTCTGACACCAATTTCCCATATTTCCTCCACCAGACGTCTGATCGTCCAATGATCCCCAAACATTGGTCTGCAGATCATTGGCACTCCATTTGCAACGCTTTCAAACACCGAATTTGCTCCACAATGTGTTACAAACACGCCTGTCGAAGCATGTCCCAAGACATGAGTTTGGGGTGCCCACGAAACGATTTTCCCGAACTTGCTTGTCCTTTGAAGAAACCCATTCGGTAAATGGTGCTTATGATTGTCGTTGAGAGACCAGAGAAATGGAATTTGACTCTCTTCAACTGCCTCTGCCAATGCTATCAACTCGTCAACTGGTGGGTTTGCCGCGGTTCCAAAGCTAATATACACAACAGACTTCGAACTTTGCTTGTCTAACCATGATAAACACCCTGTCGCGTCTGAATCTGATGGTGGTAATGGAGGCGGGGGTAGTTCCTGCGTTAGGAAACCAACATTGAGCAAATTTGGGAACATGGACTTGAGATCATCTAGGAGTGGGGTAGGATAAAGTTCTTGGCAAAAATTCATGACAATGGCAGTAGCTCGAGGCAAAACACACACAATTCTACTCAACATGTAAGAAAAGAATGTTTCTCTTGAATGTCTAGGCAATATTTCATCAGATAAATCTGTAACGTACATTCCAGATAACCCTGGAATAACTTCCAAAGTTTGGTGTTGGAAATTTGCACCATTTTCGTCACCACCAACATGATCGAAAAACCTGCGAATGAGATCAGTGTAAATATGGGCTGAGAGATTGTGTGGGATCGAAACACAAAGAGGGATCCAAGGAACCTGCATATCGTTAGCTATATCTGCAGCAAATGTCAAGAACATATCCGTCACTAAGCAGCTAACATTCCTACCAGTTTCCAAGACTGCAACATCTAAGCCATTTTTAAAATTTCCAGGAGCTGCCATAAGGAAGAGGTCCAATCTCTCCACTGGGTTTCCACTAAAAACATGATTCATCGGTACGCCATCCTCCATATTATAGGCTCTGATATTATTCGGAACATCAAGCTTAAAAGTAGAAAACATGGAATCATTAGATTTTGCAGTGCTTAGGAAAGAAAACTGCACATTTGGAGCTGCACAAGCCAACCTGCACGTCAGGCTTAAGATGGTTAGATCGTGACTGCCAAACGGAAATGCCAAGACAGCAACATGTTGCTCTTTTAAGTTTTGGGTCGCTGGCATTTAGGAATTAATTGCCCACTTTGATCAACTGGGCAGTTGTTAAATGTTATGTATAACCAAAATTTTGCCAATTTGGTTCTTGAATTGCAAAGAAAATCTCATAAGAATGATGGTCACGCTCTTGGGTATTTATGCAAAAGCTTATTTCTTTTATATTTATACTTGTCCTTTCTTCACTTTTCGGGATCAATTTGTGGGAACGGAAGGTTTGAATGCTAAATTACAGTGAGAGCGTTTATTATTTTATTTATGAATTTAACAAAAAATTAATTGTGATTTTAATTAGTTTTAACTATTTTAAGAATTAATGATGCTTTCAATTAATTTTAACGCTTATGACTTTATTTATGAATTTAATGAAGAATTAATTATGGTTTTAATTAATTTTAACTGTTTTAGGATTAATGATTGTTTTAATTAGTTTTAACTGTTTTAAGACTGGTAGAGTTTGAGCCATCTTTTAGACCCAATTTCATATAGGCTATTAACCCAAGATAAAGTTTGTCAAATACAGCGTCGGTTTTTTGGATGAAACGTATGATCATTTTCTTGGGGAGGGGGTGACTCAAAACCGAGCCCTCATGTCTCTTTTAAGGTCTTCTTGGCAACTAGGCCAGGAGGGGGGACGAATGTATGATCATTTTTATTTCCAAAGTTCAACTAAAATGTGCTATATGAACATGTTCAACTTTGTTCATGTTTGAATACCTCCTGACCTTTACACAAGTTTATGGTTTAAATTGTGTTCTATTCAATTGGATGAGACTAATTGCTCATGGCTTTATCTTTTGCCAAAGCAGTCAATGTTGGGAAAACAGCATAAATTAATTCATATCCTCGTTAATTGATAGTTGCTCAATCTAAACAGAAATTTGTGCTTGAATTATGGATTTGAGGTGCTTTCAATCTATTAAACAGATTATTCATGTTTCAACATATCATTTTGAAGATATGAAGACTTGCTTAGTCAAAAGAAATTCGAAATTAATCTGATGATTGATTTGTTTTTCCCTTTGCTGTGGCCTTCTCTTGAAGATTATCTCGGTTGTTGAGGGTCTCGGTGCCGTGCTAAACCATGACAGAAAGTTGAGAAACCTAACCACTGGGAAGCCCCAAGATGCAAAATCATGAGTTCTTTTGACCATGCCACACGTATTTCTGGTTCTCTAGCTTCTCTTGGTGCAATGGATGTCCTTAGCAGCAGACTGGTGCCATATCTTTGTCATCAGCATTGTGGTATCAAATCATTCTCACCTCCAATCGCAATGCTATTTTCCCAACAATTGAGAGGTTAACAAATGCCTTCAAGCGCATGATCCGTTGTTTCGAATAGCTTTTGATACAACACCATCACCGAGGAGGATTGCTATAACTAATTTACAGTTTATGAGGCTCTGTATAAGAAGCTGAAATTTGTTTTACTAAAAACTAAAACAAAAGTGTGCCCAACTATCTTTTATTCTTTAAACTTGTTGTAGCTGCATTTTGATTCCTAGATGTTCAAGTAATTACCCAAAAATTTACGAAAGTGTTCAGTAATGATCGTACTTCGAACTTGCATGTAGTTTCCTTGCATCAGGAAGACGAATGGTAATATCCCTGGAGTTGAATGTTGATATCATTTTTAAAATCCAAAGCAATGAATTGTCACCATTGAAGTATCAAAATTCAGGGCAACATTACATGAAATCGCAGGTTAGTGCAAATGGAAAGACGTAATTGTAATGCTTGTGGGGTGTAAATATATGATCTGCTGTAGATAAGCTGCAAATCCATCCACCTGAATTTACATACTAAGACATTTGATAAAAGTATCAAATTCAAAGGTTTTTCAGGTAAGCACGGAACTCTCCACAAATTTGTCGGTTGGAAAAATTATCGGGAAAATATTTCACGTATCATTTTTTTATTATAATATTATAATTATTTAATTATAAATTAAAATTATATAGAGATTTATTTTTTATAAGCGTAAATTTTATATAAAATTTTGATATATTTTATATAATTTTAAATTATAATTAATTAATTATAATATTATATTTTATAGTTCCGACAAGATAGAGCCTAATCACGCGAAAGAAAGTTACAGGTTTGCAGTGATTCAGCAATTTGCGTGTTTGGTACGATGACCTAAAAAATTTGGTGGCTTTTAGCTTCAGGGGGAAGCTCTCTTAGCCCAAAGCTTTCTGGAGTAGGTTTTGACAAAATATCATTGTTTCATGGGACACATTGTACACAGATACTCATCCCCTTCCGCTTCCGTTCTACAAAAAAAGTTGCCATAAATTCCAGTGGGCAGGACATTATTAGAAAATTTCATGTGACACATTTACAAATAATTATTAAATCTCACGTATATGTATTCGTTACATTTTATTTTATATAAAATATATCTAAAATATAAAAATTATCATATTATATATAATTTATATTAATATATTAAATACGAAATATAATTTTTATTTTTATTAAATTTATATATAATTTTTATTAAAATTTTAAGTTATATTTTTTTTATTTTTTTATCAAATTATTATATGAATTATTAAAATCATAAATTTAAATTTCATCCACCTCCCATTTTCACAAAAAGTTGTCATGAATTCCATAAAAGTAACATATATATATATATAGTGGTTGATTGATGGATGATAAGACCTTTGCAAGCATCTTGATATGACAGATTCCCGAAAATTTGGATGAGATTTTGGAAATTCTGCGAACCTGCTTTTATATGAGATTTGTAATAATTTTTTTTGAAGTGGTTTGTATAAATATTATAAAACACATCTATTTTACAGTATAAAAATGTTATATAACAATTGGTTATCATAAATTAGATTCGCAACAGAGAATTTATATAAAATTGTTGCAAATGCTTTTTATAACACTATCATTTAGCGCACCTTTCAAAACTTGTAAAAAAAAATTAGCATAAAAAGTCTTATTGCAATAGGTGTCACATTTTTTTTTATAACAAAATCTGCAATAGATATTGTTGCAAATACTTTTGTATGTAACATCTTGCAATAAAACATAAATTTTTGTAGTGGACATAGAATTTTAAATTCTATTAACTCGCAGCTGGCGAATCTGGCATCACAAAAGATTTTAGTAGTTCCTTACCAATGAATTTCACAACTTGATGATGATGATGATGATTAGGACATTAATTTTTGTTATAATATTACTAGTATTTAATCAATCTTTTGATGGTTTTGTTTAGGTTATCTAATAAAAAAGTTATTTGCGTTACAAAAGCCAACACGACCCATGCATGCTCGCGTAGACACAGCTCATTAACTTAATTCCAATTATTTTTCATTAATATTTTATATAGTAACCCCTTTTTCAATTTCATCTTTTATTAAATGGAAGTCAATAGGGCATTAGATGCGTGCTTTGGGTCATAAACAAACACATGTCAATTGTGATTGTGAAGGAAAAACATGAGTCAGGAGCAAATTATTAGAAAACCAACAAATCTAGCAGCGTTGAATGTAAGTGATAAGTGACGCAGATTCTTCCAAACCCAAAAATAAATATATAAATAAATAAACACTCATCTTTCAAAAGAAAAAGGAAAACGTGTACCCCGAATTCTGCATTTTTTTTTTTGAAAGGTTGTAAGAGTGACAATAACTATAATGACACCAACAACAATCATTAATTAAAATTGTATTATTATTTATCAGTTTTAGCTATCTTTAATAAGTTTTTAATTTGTTTTCATGAATGTGGGCTTTTTCTGTGTATGGATTCATAATTTAATATTATTTTTTCTTTATCAATACAATAAAAGGTATGACCTTATTTGAAATTTTTTTTTTATTCAAACTATCTTAAAAGTGAGTTTTTGAAATTTCATTATCACTTTAAATTAAAAAAAATTTTAATTATAAAATATAAAATCTAAAGATTTAAATTTTATCTCATTAAATATTATTTTTTCATAAAATTAAATATATCAATTTTTGATCAGATATTTAATTTTAAAATTTAATCAGATACTCAATTTAAAAAAAAGAAAAATTATTTGTAAACTTCAAACAGCAACATCATGTATACTTTACTTTCTGACGTGACTAGCAATTAGTACACCATTGATTAAATTGTCCTTCCACTGACACTAGACGTTCCTTAATTGTAGTCTCCATTTTGTCTTGTTTTGCAAACGAATGGTTGCGTAAACGAACAAAAAGATTTGGGGAAAATTTTGAACGTATTAAATTGACGTGACTTTAAAATTGTTTGGAAAACAATTAGGTTTGGATGTCGTAACGTTTAGATTTGAAGATTTATTATTAGATATTGATTTTTAAGAGTCGTTATTAATTTTTTTTATTTAATTATAATTGATCATCTAAAAAATTTATCTTTTTAGAAAACACCTAAGTTTAAGGGTCTCTAAGAGAATAGGTTCAGGTCTATTAACCAAAATAAAGTTCGAGAGTTCGGTTACGTGTGAGAAAGGTTATAGCACCCTCATAACGTCCATCAAAAGATGGTACCGGCTTAAATTTATATTATCCAATGAGCCTTAAAATTTTATCAAGTAATTAATTATTGAAAATTATTCTCAATTGACTCTAATACTTTTAGCAAAAAATTAAAAAAATTCCCTCACCTCAGGAGTATGCAAAAAAACTATTGTTTCACTTACAGAAGCTCTATCGTCGGATTATTTAACATAAACAAAAAAAATAAAAAAATAAAAGAAGAAAAGAATGATTGTTCTTATGCAGGAAAAATTTATACTTTTAACTTTTTTAAAAAAATATTCTTTTGAAACTTTAATTTCGAGAAAAATTGATACTTTCAACTTTTCTTCAAAAATTTACTTTTTTGAAAATTTATTTTTAAGAAAAATTGATACTTTCAACTTTTCCCCAAAAATATTTTTTGAAAACTTTGATTTTCGAGAAAAATTGATACTTTCAACTTTTCCTCAAAAAAAACCTTTTTTGAAAATTTATTTTGAAGGAAAATTGATACTTTCAACTTTTCTCCAAAAATATTTTTTGGAAACTTTGATTTTCGAGGAAAATTGATACTTTCAATTTTTCTCCAAAAATATATTTTTTTTGGATTCTTTGATTTTCGAGAAAAATTGATACTTTCAACTTTTCCTCAAAAACTTTTTTTTGAAAATTTATTTTTAAGAAAAATTGATACTTTTAACTTTTCTCCAAAAATTTTTTTTTTAGTTTTTATTTAAAGAAAATAAAATAATAAAACAAAATAAAAGTGAAAATAAAAAAAAAAGTAAAACAAAAATAAAAATAAAATAAAGATAAAAGAACATTAAATAATCCTAATTTAATAAATAAAAAACAATTAAATAAATATAAACAAAAAAAAACCTGGAGCGGCTTGGAGTACGGCTTGGCTCAAGGAAGAGAAACAGCTCGGAGAAGCGGCTCGGGACGTCGACTCAGTTCGGTTAACGACTCGGAGAGGCAGAACACGCGCGGGTCGAAAAACGGGTCGACGCTCAGGTAGGGTCGGATCTTGGCAAAACGCGCAGATCCTCTAGGTTATTTAATGCAAAAACGACGTCGTTTTGGGAGGGTATATAAGGCTGTTTCCTTTATTTTTTCGGTAGAAACCTTCTCTCCTCTCTCTCTCTTCCTTCATTTTCTCTCCCTTCTCTCTAAAACGGTCGAAGAACTCCGGTTGAATATTCATCGAATTCTAAAATTTTTCGTCGGAATCTGGATTTTTCGTCGGAAAGTTGATCGGTTTCTGGGAATCTTCACCGAAAATTAGGCAGCTGGCCGAAAACTTCAAACTTGGTCAAAATTATTGTCGAAAAATTTAACTTTCATCGAAAAGTTCACCGGAATCTTGAAATTTTTCAGAAATTTCCAGAAAAAAATTTCGCCAAAAATCTCCAAAAAATTTTTTTGATTCTTACAGCTGCTCTAACACTTCTAAACCTTTTCTTAGCCTTCAAAATTCTTCTATATGCCATTTTCTTTCAATCAATAGCTTTTTTCTCACTGTTTTTCTCTATTCTGTGTTCTATGTTCTGTACTTATTTATAGGGATTGATCAAAAGAATTTCTGATCAATCTCTATTCTTTTTTGGATGGGGATTCAATCTTTGAATCCAATCTGGATTCTAATTGAATCTCCATTCACGGTAGGATTCTTCAAAGTCTTCAATCTCAACCCCAAAAAAAGAGAAAAAAAATCAGATAAACGAATAAAAAAAATTAACAGATAATTAAAAAATAATAATAAAATAAATCAAAAATATTACAAGATAAATAAAAAATAATAATAAATAAATAAATTATAATATAATAATAAATATATAACTAGATAAATAAAATACATATATAAATATTAATAGAAAAAAAATAAAGATATACATATATTAATACATAGTAATAATAAATAAATAAATAAATAATAAATACATAAGATACAAAGGAAGAAAAAAATATAAAATACAAAATAAAAGCTAAATTGGGCTTACCTATTTGGACCAGGCCCAATTGATCCGGGCCTAGACCAAATTGGGTGTCTACAGCTGTCCCTCTTTGCACATTTTTTGTGAAACAAAAATTACGCAAAGACGTAGACACCCAATCAAGACTCAACTCGATATTTTTATTTTTTTTATTTTTTTATTTTTATTTTTTTTACCAAAGCTCCTCTAAGTAGAGGTTCAACAACTTTGAGAAACATAAATGGCTCATCTAATCAAAGGCTCAACGACTTTGAAAAATTAAATTGCTTCTCTAAACAGAGGCACCACAACTTTGGAAAGTAAATTGCTCATCTAAACAGAGGCACCACGACTTTTGAAAGTAAATTGCTCATTGACAATCATGTCCAAAGGAGTTGAAAATTGTGTTTGAAGGAATTTCAGGAGATTATGCCCAAAGGTCTTATAAATCAACCCTGATACCAAAAGATATCCTATTTCAAGGATTAGAAACTTACCTGACAAGTTTCTTCTCAAATTTGAAAATATCTTCACATCTGTTTTCTCTATGTGGGATGTTGGAACACCCCTGCTTCTTGAATTTATACACTATACTTTTTTAAAAGTAGTATATGCTATGCGATGCATATGAATTTCAATGCATGCTATACAAATATTGGCCAATTAATTCCTATTCAATGTATGGTACTCAAGTTTCTTAAGCTCTTTTCTTGGGCGTCAAGCCCTTTGATTCTTCAAAGATCCAATTACACTGTTCTTCTAAGATCGAGCCAATGTTGCTCTTAATTGTCTCTTCCACTCACATTCTTCCTGTAAGAAATCTCTTCCCAAATTCAATATCCTAATCAGGAACTGAACATCTCGATTCTGTCTTTATCACTCTTAACTTATTCAATGTAATGTAAAAATCTTTTCATGTTGTTATTCATTCATCAATCATTATTTCAAACTCAAAAAGTAAGAATGTATTTGCACATTTCTTCCATGGTGGGGTATTAAGAAGAAAAGAATATGAATGGTTGAGAAACAGTCATCAGAAAGAGACACAAAGAATGAAATAGAATGTCTCTTATTAGCAAAATGTTAGCTAATTTTAGCCAAAGGAGAATTACAAGGATAAGTATGGGGATAAAGCCCAAAATGAACAATCAGATAATCATGATAACACATCTCAAAGTTTTTTCTGAAAACCCAACCCTCTGATGTACTTAACAACTTAAAACTCTTTCGAATTTGCTAGCATCCATATCAACAGACTTTTAAATTCGATGCTGTATTCTCCTTATCTAAGCTATTTTTTCAAGTTTTCAACTTAGACAAACCCCCTATGACTCAAACCGCCCTTTTAGGGTTTTCGCCTTGAATCTTCCTTTTTCATTCACTTTTTTTTTCATTTTTTTCATTTTTTTTCATTTTTTTTCAAGCATAGTATTTCTTCACAGCATCAGAATTTATAGGATGGGATAAATCACTTCCATCCATCTCAGTCAGTATCAGCGTTCCACCCAAAAAAGCTCGTTTCACCACATACGGTCCTTTTCAATTCGGAGTCCATTTTCCTCTACTATCGTACTGGATTGAGAGAATTCTTTTCAAGACCAACTCTTTTTCTCGAAAGTAACGGGGTCGAATATTCTTATCATGAGTCCTTATCATTCTTCTTTGATATAGCTACCCATGGCACAGTGCAGTCAATCTCTTTTCTTCTATGAAATTTAACTGCTCATAATGTTCTCGAATCCATTCAGCTTCTTTCAACTCAACTTCTTTTAGAACTCTTAAGGAGGAGATCTCTACTTCCACTGGTAGTACAGCTTTCACCCCATAAATCAAAGAAAATGGGGTTGCCCCAATAGAGGTGCGAACTGACATTCGATATGCATGCAATGCAAATGGTAACTTCTCATGCCAATCTTTGTAAGTCTCGGTCATTTTCTCTAAAATCTTTTTTATGTTCTTATTGGCTGCCTCAACTGCCCCATTCATTTTCGGACGGTATGGCATCGAGCTATGATGCCTGATCTTATATTGAGCACATATTTCTTGCATCATCTTACTATTTAGATTCTTGGCATTGTCTGAAATAATTCTCTCTGAAAGTTTATACCTACAGATGATCTCTCTCTTTATGAACTTGTAAACCACAGAGCATTTCACACTTACATATGATGCTGTCTCTACCCATTTTATGAAATAATCTATCATCACAAAAATGAATCTGTGCCCATTAGAAGCTTTTGGGGTGATTGGACCAATGACATTCATGCCCCACATTGAGAATGGCCATGGTGGTGCCATAACATGTAAAGCAGATGGCAGAGCATGGATCTTATCAGCATATATCTAGTATTTATGGCATTTATGAGCATAATCAATGCAATCATTCTCTATCGTTAACCAGTAATATCCTGCTCTCATGATCTGTCTCGCCATCATATGTCTACTAGTGCGTGCCTCACATATTCCATCATGCACCTCTTCAATGATTTTTTTTGCTTCAGCCTTATTTACGCACCTCAATAATACTTGATCCTTGCTTCTTTTGTACAGGACATCCCCATCCAGGAAAAAGCTCATAGCCAATCTTCGAATGACCCTTTTATCATTTTTTATTACTTGCACTGGGTATTACTGATCCTTAATATACTGTAGGATGTCATAATACCAAGGCTTTCCATCTTCTTTTTCCTCTACATTAGAGCAATAAGCTGGTATATCCTTAACATCTAATTTGATGGGCTGAATGTCAGTATTATCATTAATTCGAATCATTACAGCCAAAGTAGCCAATGCGTTAGTAATCAAATTCTCTTCTCGAGGTAAGTGGTCAAACTGAACATCTTCGAATTCTTTCATCAACTCTAGAATATACTTATGATATAGAACGAGTTTTGAATCTCTCGTTTCCTATTCTCTTTTCAACTGATATATAACTAGAGCTGAATCTCCAAACACTTTTAGTACTTTCACTCTTCTATCTATAGCAGCTTGTAAGCCCATGACACATGCCTCATATTCAGCGATGTTATTTATGCAATTAAAATTTAATCTCGCTGTTACAGGGCAGTATTGTTCTTCTGAAGAGATCAAAATTGCCTCAATTCCATGTCCCAAGGCATTAGCAGCTCCATCAAAGTACATTCTCCAATATTTTTCCCCATGCTCCCCTTCTTCCAGTTGGAAAATAGTCATTAGGTCTTCATCAGAGAATTCTAACTTCATTGGCTCATATTCTTCAGTAGCACGATCTGCAAGAAATTCTGCTATAGCGCCTTCTTTTTTATTACTTTTTGGCTCACGTATATAATATCATATTTCGAGAGCATTACTTGCCATCTAGCAATTCTTTCAGATAAAAAAGACTTCTCAAAGATGTACTTAATTGGATCCAGTTTCGCTATGAGCCACGTAGTATGATAGAGCATATACTGTCTGAGTCTTTTGGCAGTCCACGTTAATGCATAACATATTTTCTCCAATGAAAAATACTTGGATTCATATTTCGTGAACTTTTTACTCAGATAGTAAATAGCTCTCTCATTTCGACTAGCCTCATCTTGCTACCCCAACACACATCTCATTGAATTTTCACATACAGTTAAGTATAAGATTAAAGGTTTCCCTGAAACAGGTGGCACCAATATTGGAGGGTTCGATAAGTATTGCTTAATCTTATCAAACGCCTCTTGACATTCTTCATTCCATTTTTCAGGATTATTCTTACGGAGAAGCTTAAATATGGGATCACATTTGTAAGTAAGCTGAGAGATAAACTGAGAAATGTAGTTCAATCTCCTCAGAAAACTTCAAACTTCTTTTGGTGTGTTAGGAGGTGACAAATTTTGAATGGCCCGTATCTTATCTGGATCAACTTTGATTCTTTTTTCACTAACCACAAAGCCTAGCAACTTTCCTGATTTTACCCCAAAGGTGCATTTGGCTGGGTTTAATTTGAGCTAAAATTTTTTCAATCTCTCAAATAACTTTCTGAGGCTAGTGACATGATCTTCATCCTCATAAGATTTTACAATCATATCGTCTACATACACCTCGATCTCTTTGTGTATCATGTCATGGAAGAGTGTTACCATGGCCCTTTGATATGTCGCCCCAGTATTTTTTAACCCAAAAGACATGACTTTGTAGCAAAAGGTTCCCCACATAGTCATAAAAATAGTCTTTTCCATATCATCTGTAGCCATCTTTATCTGATTATACCCTGAGAAACCATCCATAAAAGAGAAAATCGAATGCTTAGTCATATTATCTACCAGTGTGTCGATATGAGGTAAAAAAAAGTTATCCTTTGGGCTAGCCTTATTCAAGTCTCGATAGTCTACACACATTTGTACATTCTCATCCTTCTTAAAAATTGAGACTATATTGGCTACCCATTCTGGGTACTTAGCCACTTGTAGAAAATCTGCATCAAATTATTTCTTTACCTCTTCTTTAATCTTTAGTAGCATTTCAGGCTTCATCCATCTCAGTTTCTGCTGAACTGGCTTACATTCTGACTTTAAAGGCAATATATGCTCTATTATCTCTGTGCTCAGCCCTGGTATATCCTGGTAAGACTAAGCAAATATATCTACAAATTCTCAAAGTAGGTCTGTCAATCGTTACCTATCTCCAGATGAAAGTGAAGTGCCCATTCTGACCTCTTTCTTATTCTCTTTATTTCTCAGATTCATTAAGTCCACTACCTCCTGATGAGGCTCAATTGACTTATTTTCTTGTTCAATCATCTTCATTAGGTCTGGAGGCATAACATATTCTTTAGAATTCTCTTCATTGTCAAGTTCATCAGTGTTAATTGAATTCTCAAAGCTAACCTCTTGATTGTTATCATGATTATCTTCATGTTCATTTAAAGATCTGAAATTAAATGAAATGGGATATGTTGGCAAGATGTGCTTGGAAAGATAAAAATAATGAAGACACAAGAAGAAATGAATGAAAATGCATCCTTCTTATTTTTTATTAAAAATAATAAAATATGAATGGCCCAAACAAGAAAGATCACCCCAATGCCTTGGGCAATAGCTATTGGGATGTTACAATTACATTGTATTAGAATTAAAAGTCAAAGGCATCTTGATGGCACTCCAATTATTCAGCTCATAATCTGGTGGACAAAGGCGAACCCACTCCTCTTGATTAAGCCCTACTTCATCTTCAACAGCATTAATGGCTAACTAGGTAAAAGTGTCTTTCACACTTTTTTTTGTATCTGAGTACATAAATCCTCCAGGTCTGAAAGTTTCATACAAGTGTGAGATAAATATCAGTCTTGCTGTCTTTCTTGATGGCCTTCTTTTGACTTTCCACTCTGCCATCTCAAAGCCTAGGCCTACCCTGTCACTATTGTCTATTATTATCGGAGGTTCTTTTATTCCCTGTAAGTTTTTACCTAGCCCAAGTCCTGGATACCAGCCCTTGTTGATGACTTGGCTCATCACTATCCTTGAAAAAGGTTGATTTTGAAATCTTTCACCTCTAGAATTAACCAATTCAAAAGATCGATAGGAGCATTCCAATGCTTTTTCGGCAGCCTCTACATATGAAGTATTAAATGGTTGGATCACTAGCATGTCTTTCTCCCTAACTACCACTACTAATTGACCTTCTACATTGAACTTGATCTTCTGGTGTAAAGTAGAGGGCACAGCTCCTGTCATGTGAATCCATGGTTTTCCTAACAGACAGCTGTAGGATGGAGAGATATCTATCACTTGAAACTTTACATTGAAAGTGCATGACCCAATTTGTAAGGGCATCTCGATATCCCTCAGGACTTCTCTTTTGGTCCCATCAAAGGCTCTCATAATCATCTGACTGTCCTTCATATAAGAGTAATCAATAGGTAACCTTGCCAAAGTTGACATAGGCATGACATTGATAGCAAACCATTATCGATGAGCACCTTGGCTATGATATGGCTCTTGCACTTGATTGTGATATGCAGAGCCTTGGCATTTCTTTTTCCCTCCAAAGGAATCTCATCATCGCTAAATGAAATGTGATTTGGCATGACTAGATTTCCAGCCAGGTGGTTCACATATTCAACAGATACGTTATATACCACGTATGCCTGATTTAACACTTTCAGTAAGATATTTCGGTGTGGCTCTGAGTTCAGTAGTAGTGATAATAATGAGATTCGAGCTGGCATTTTATTCAACTATTCCACAACTGAATACTCACTATGTTTTACTAGCTTCAGGAATTCATAAACCTCTCTTTCTGATACTGGCTTCGGACGATCTTTTTCAGGTTCTATTTCAGGATTATTCCATCTTTCTCCTTCTTTAGCCTTCTCTTTTCTAGCTTTTTCTAGCATTTCTAGAGTGTAACACCTCTTACTTCGAGTAATGCCTCCTACACCAGTTATATTGGAAGCGTCGACTTTGGAGACATCTTCTTTTTACCCCTGAACTACAGTGTCATAGCCATATCTCCAGGGTACAGCTTTATTATCTTTGTACGGGAAAAGAGTTAAGACTTTAAAAGTTACCGGCTTGGGGATGAGTTTGTCTATGATTGACTTCGATTTGTTTCCACACTGAATTATCACTGGTTTTAGAAACAGCTTTACAGGCCTATCAGTCATGGACACCTCAACATTCTTTAAGTCTTCTCTTTCTTCATAGACCTCCATCTGATGTGAATCCAAGAGTTTTTGCACCTCTTGGTGAAACTGCTCACAGGTCTCAATGGAATGGCCTATTGCTCCATTATGATACTTACAACTAGTACCAGCTATATATGCTCCATGATAGCTATGTGGACTTACTAGTTGTATCATGTCAGCTCTCCGTAAAATATCGAATAGTTGGCTGAGAGGTGTTTTAATATCTGCCACTCTTTTCTTCACATAGCACTCATATTTTTCACTTATAGCATTCACATTATGATTTGACAAAAGATTGCCACTAACATTCGGTGCAGTTACCCCTCCCGTATCAAAGTAAATCATCTCATCCTTGATCAACCGTTGTACTTTGTGTTTCAAAATGGTACAATTTTTGGTGGAGTGACCAGCAATCCCATAATGGTAGTCACAGTGGGTTATGAGATTGTACCACTTGGGATAAAGTGGCTTGAGGGGTTCCAATTTACTTGGAGCAATCAAATGACTATTGTAAAACTCCTTATATAATTCTGTATAAGTCATTGGAATTGGGTCAAACACAAGATTTTCACGGGTAATTCGTTACTCCCGCGAACTACCAATGGGGTTAGTTGGGCGATTTTAGGGTCTTGGGGTAGGTTGATTGTTAGGACTGTATATGGTATTTTGAGGCCTATGAGGGGTTTGATATGTTTGGGGGTATGATGATTGTACAAATGGTTGGTATGGGTGAAGGGAAGTGTTATTTACAGTAGGGTAATAGGGCAGATATTCTGGTGGTGAGTAGGGTTGATAACCTCCAAATTACTGTCTATCAAAGCTCACAGCCTGAGCTTCAGTTTCTTTCTTCTTCGGGACTCTCTTGCTAGATGCTTCATTTCCTTCTAGCTTACCATTCTTGATGGCACTCTTAATAATTTCTCCCAAAATTACCATATCAATAAAGTTTTTTGTTGCATTCCTTATCATCTTTTCATAATAAAAAGGTTTTAAAATGCTAACAAACAGCACTGTAGTCTCTTTCTCGGTCAGAGGAGGTTGTACCTGAGAAGCAACATCCCTTCACCTCTGGGCATACTCTTTAAAAGACTCGTTTGCCTTTTTCTCCAGATTCTGTAAAGTCAAACGATCAGAGGCCAAATCGATAATATGTCGATATTGATCGATGAAGTCATGTGCTATATCGTTCCAAGAACGAATGCGGGTTCTATCCAGCTGAATATACCATATGGCCGCAGAGCCAGTAAGACTATCCTGAAAGACATGCATTAATAGTTTTTCATCATGAGCATGAGCTGCCATCTTCTGACAATACATTGTGATGTGAGTTTTGAGACATTTTGTACCATCATATTTTTTAAATTTTGGTACTTTGAACTTATGAGGAATAACCATATCAGGAACTAGGTAGAGCCCAGCAGCATCAACTGACCCATAAAAACTAAATCCTTCCACAGCTTGTAGCTTTTGCTCTAGCATACTAATCTTGGAGCTTTTCTGAATTTGTACTCTTATCTTTTCTTTCTCTTTTTCTTTTAAATCATCTAGATCAAGAATTGATTCTACTGCCTTTTCAGTAAAGACTGAATTTACATAACTATTATAATGCCCTGGGTTGGAAGCTGACGATATTCCAGGATATGTTAGATATGTGAAGTGTTACGGTGGAACCTCTTGAGCAGACTGGGCTTGAGGTGGGCCAAAACTTGAAGGATATAAAGGGTCAGGCACTTCTTGCAGCGGGGGAACTTGTTGGCTTGTGTTTTCTTCAACTCTTTTTCCTTTATTCATGCTATTAAGAGCATCCAGAATCTTGCTCAACTTACTTTCAATCTTCTCCTGTGCTTTTTCTATCTTTTCAAATCTATGAGAATTTTTCTGCTCCATTTGCCTTGCTTTGAATCTTGTGTTGTATCGATGGGCAGGGTTCTCGCTAGATGGAGCTATCCTTGAACCTTGAGTACCATATCTTAGAATTAGTAAATTTGCATGACTATCACATGGTTACTTTATTAAATGTAATGAATGAAAATGCAATGAATGAAAAATGCATGTATGCAAAGAACATTTACCTTAAAAAAGGTATTCAACTAAAAAATTTCATTTATTCCAAAAAACTTTTATCTACATTGAGTTTATCATCCTAGAATTATAGCCATAAAATTGTTTGATCTGTTCATACTGGGCCTTGGCTTCTTCGATGAAGTTCAACAGATGCTGTCCATGCTCTCCTACTGGGGTCACCATTTGTCTCACTGCCTCTGCCTCTTCCACCATCTCTCTTGCCTTTCATACCCCTTTACAGATTTTGGTCGTTAAGTGCTCAATGTATTTATGCCTTTTTAAGTTCTCTCTTTTACCACACCAGACTTGGTATGATAATTCTTTATGTTTTCTAACCAATGCAACAATGTGTTCTCCTTGTTCATCCAACTTTTGACTTAGCCTGCTCAAATAACTGTTTAGCATGTTAATTTTTGCCTGTGCTTCGGTACTTTCTTCTTCTAATTCCGCATACCCTTGCTTCAATCTTGTATTTTCCTCAGTCAGCTTGACAATGGTTATCTCTTTGGCTTTTTCTCTCACACATAACCTTTTATGCTCTTGGTGCAGCTTTGTTAGATCTTCAATAGTTGTATCACGTTCTCTAGCAATCTTATGAACGTTGACTTCATGACTTTCGGCTCTATCTTTCCACTGGACTTTTTCTTCTTGAAGCTTTTGGATTTCTTGTTTTAACTTGCCCTTTTCAGACTTAAATTCTTTTGTTGCCAGCTCTAATTCTGATGGTGTCTCTTCGAGTTTTTCTTCTGTTGGTGGTTGAGAGATTTCATAAGTGAATACCATTTTTTATCTTCTTTTTATTCTCCAAACCAAGTACCCTGGGATGATTTTATTAGTAAATGGCCCAGGACTCACTCTTCGAAGATTTTTCCATGCTTTAATCATCTCATTCATCCTCTGAAATGCTTTTGACTCACTATAAGAGAAATCTAACTGATGAAGCCCATAAGTCATAGGAATGAACTGCTCTCTCCCAAATTACCTTCTCACTAGGAGTGGTGCATAATTGGTCACTCCCCATAAACTCAGAAGTGGGACCACTGTACTATCCCCATATTGATACAACATAGGCTCACAATTCATCCATGGGGCCAACCATCTCACCCTGACGCTTTCCAATTTTTGTAGGAAAGTTATCCATTCTTGTTTAAACTTTCGTTTTGACCACCCACTTTCACAGAATTCCTTAACTGGAGCTTGATTACGGATATAAAGCTTCAAGAAAGCACCATTTCCCTGTTTAAAATGGTTTTTCATCCATAAGTATAATAACAGTATGCATCATATAAAGCGTCCTTCATTCCGATGATAATAACTCAAAGATCTGATAGTCTCTGCTAATATTATCGTTAAAAGATTACAACCATTGATCACACTCTCGAAGAAGTCAACCACCGCTATCTCAATATGTCCTAAAACTTTTGGAAAGATTACCAGTCCGTATATGGCCAAGGTAAATATATCTAACCCCCATTCTTCATTAGCATGTTGCATCAGAAACTCATGAAAGAACTTTCAAGGTAGGCAAACATGTTCTTGTTTCTTCTTTGTATAAGAATTCATAATTTTCTTGTCTATCCCCATGAGTTGAGCCAAACTTTTACGAAATCTTGACTTATGTTTTTTGACATATATCTTATCAGGAGTCTTGAGATGCAAACCCAACAAGATCGAATATTTTTCGATGGTGGGAGTCATATCAACTTCATTAAAGATAAAACACTTGTATGCAGGATCTCAGAATTATGTTGCAGCTCTGATTAGTTGATCATCAATAATTACTGCCAGAAGGTGTACTATATGCCCATGTTTTTGACAAAACTGCTCTTATCTTCACAGACTCATCTTCTTCCAGATATTAACCAGATCCTCTAAATTGTTTTGTTTGAAGAGGATAGATGTTTCTTGAGACAGAGTAGAATCATACCCGATTGGCAAGCAATCTCCCATCTTCAGTTGAATCTTTTCTGATTGGGCCCTTACTTCATTGGGTGTCCCACAAGGTACTAATACGGATGAAGAACAAACTAGTCGCTCAGTGGAGTCCATGAAAAAATTTGTTGAAGACCGTTTTTCAAGCAAATGTTCTTTATGCAACTTTATGATATGCGTATGAACCAATGCAAAAGAATAAGAAAAAGGTTAGTATACCCAGAAAAAAAATAAATAACTAAGTAAATTTAAACATCACACAGAGTAAAAAGGATGAATCCTATACTTTTTGGTCAATTCTAAAAAGGAAGAGTGATAGCTCTATCTATAGGTTAGGCGCTCTTAAGGTTCACTATATGCGATTTTAAGGTCAAAGTCTAAAGGTTCTCAAATTGCTCCTTACATCCTTGTCCATCACAGACTAGTAAGGCATCCTAATTCTCACCCATTACAGGCTACAAGCGAAAAAGGTTCAATTTGAGTGGGAGTATTTCGCTAGCCACTGCGGAGGCATTAGACCTCACGAAAGCAATAGGTACTTTACTCCCTCCTAGAGGGACGGAGCTCGAGTGTGAAGCTCATGTTATGCACATGTATATGAATGACATAATTAACAAGGTAAATAAACATGAATGAATAATAACACATATATACAAAAAGGTTCAATTTTATTAGGCTTTTGGATAACACAAATTATTTGCTGGCCTGACTCTCAAAGTCTCCAGTGGAGTCGTCAAGCTGTCATAATGTCTAGATCCAGAGATCCATCGCTAGACATTAACTTTTAGGAGTCACCACCAATCTTTTTTATCTAGGTGCGATTGGCCACCTAAGAAATCTGTCCTTTCAGGAAACACCTAAGTTTAAGGGTCCCTAAGAGAATAGGTTCAGGTCTACTAACCAGAATAGGGTTCGAGAGTTTGGTTACGTGTGAGAAAGGTTATAGCACCCTCACAACGCCAATCAAAAGATGGTACCAGCTTAAATTTGTGTTATCCAATGAGCTTTAAAATTTTACCAAGTAATTAATTATTGAAAATTATTCTCAATTGACTCTAATACTTTTAGCAAAAAATTGAAAAAATTCCCTCACCTCAGGAGTATGCAAGAAAACTACTGTTTCACTTGCAGAAGCTCCATCGTCGGATTATTTAACATAAACAAAAAAAATAAAAAAAAATAAAAAAATGATTGTTCTTGTGCAGGAAAAATTGATACTTTCAACTTTTTTCCAAAAATATTCTTTTGAAACTTTAATTTCGAGGAAAATTGATACTTTCAACTTTTCCTCAAAAATTTACTTTTTGGAAATTTTATTTTTAAAGAAAATTGATACTTTCAACTTTTCTCCAAAAATATTTTTTAGAAAATTTATTTTTAAGAAAAAATTGATACTTTCAACTTTTCCCCAAAAATATTTTTTGGAAACTTTGATTTTCGAGAAAAATTGATACTTTCAACTTTTCCTCAAAAAAAACTTTTTTTGAAAATTTATTTTTAAGGAAAATTGATACTTTCAACTTTTTTCCAAAAATATTTTTTGGAAAAATTTATTTTTAAGGAAAATTGATACTTTCAACTTTTCCCCAAAAATATTTTTTGGAAACTTTGATTTTCGAAAAAAATTGATACTTTCAACTTTTCCTCAAAAATCTTTTTTGAAAATTTATTTTTAAGGAAAATTGATACTTTCAACTTTTTCCCAAAAATATTTTTTTTATGGATTCTTTGATTTTCGAGGAAAATTGATACTTTCAACTTTTTCTCAAAAACTTTTTTTTGAAAATTTATTTTTAAAGAAAATTGATACTTTCAACTTTTTCCCAAAAATATTTTTTTTAGGTTTTATTTAAAGAAAATAAAATAATAAAACAAAATAAAAGTGAAAATAAAAAAAAGTAAAACAAAAATAAAAATAAAATAAAGATAAAAGAACATTAAATAATCCTAATTTAATAAATAAATAAACAAATAAATAAATATAAAACAAAAACAAAAAAAAAACCTGGAGCGGCTTGAAGTACGGCTCGGCTCGGCTCAAGAAAGAGAAACGGCTCGGAGAAGCGGCTCTGGACGTCGGCTCGGCTCGGCTAACGGCTCAGGGAGGCAGAACACGTGCGGGTCGAAAAGCGGGTCGACGCTCGGGTCGGGTCGGATCTTGGCAAAATGCGCGAATCCTCTGGGTTATTTAACGTAAAAACGATGTCGTTTTGAGAAGGTATATAAGGCTGTTTCCTTTGTTTTTTCGGCAAAAACCTTATCCCCTCTCTCTCTCTTCCTTCCTTTTCTCTCTTTTCTCTCTAAAACGGCTGAAGAACTTCAGTTGAATATTCATCGGATTCTGGAATTTTTCGTCGAAATCTGGGTTTTTCGTCGAAAGTTCGCTAAAAAGTTGGTCGGTTTCTGGGAATCTTCACCGAAAACTGGGCAGCTGGCCGAAAACTTCAAACTTGGCCGAAATTGTAGTCGAAAAATTTAACTTTCGTCGAAAAGTTCACCGGAATCTGAAAATTTTTCAAAAATTTTCAGAAAAAAATTTCGCCAAAAATCTCCAAAAATTTTTTTCGATTCCTACAGCTGCTCTAACACTTCTAAACCTTTTCTTAGCCTTCAAAATTCTTTTATATGCCATTTTCTCTCAATCAGTAGCTTTTTCCTCACTGTTTTTCTCTGTTCTGTGTTCTATGTTCTGTACCTATTTATAGGGATTGATCAGAAGAGTTTCTGATCAATCCCTATTTCTTTTTGGATGGGGATTCAATCTTTGAATCCAATCTGGATTCTAATTGAATCCCCATTCACAGTAGGATTCTTCAAAGTCTTCAATCTCAACCCTAAAAAAAGAGAAAAAAAAAAGAAATCAGATAAACGAATAAAAAAATTAACAGATAATTAAAAAATAATAATAAGATAAATAAAAAATATTACAAGATAAATAAAAAATAATAATAATAAATAAATTATAATATAATAATAAATATATAATTAGATAAATAAAATACATATATAAATATTAACAGAAAAAAAAAAGATATACATATATTAATACATAGTAATAATAAATACATAAGATACAAAAGAAGAAGAAAAAATATAAAATAAAAAAATATAAAATATAAAATAAAAGTTAAATTGAACTTACCCATTTGGATCAGGTCCAATTAATCCAGACCTGAACCAAATTGAGTGTCTACAGTAAACAAAACTTTAAAATACTTTTAACAAATTTATTTAAAAGAATTTAGTATTAATATTTTTTTGAAGTGATGAATAGGCCAGATTTATTAAAACGATACGAAGGAGTATTGAAACAAAAAGGTGAATTTATTAATAACTAAAAATATAGATTTCCTGCTTAATTTGATGCTGATTGCTGGGGCTCACGCATTCCACAATCACCTCAACAAACAATTACTTTAAGCAAACGATTGTGCATCCCTTATATACTTGCTGATTATACGAAACTACAACGAGATTAACACAAAATGTTGTAAAACATTGTAATTTCATATTTAAAAGCTATTTGGATTGGTCCAAAGAGAAATGCACTAGACGAAACTTAAAAAATCCTTGACTGTTTAAAAAATTATTATAAATTATTTTTATAAATTAATAAATTGTCTTTCTAAGATATATAGAGATATGGTCATCACAATTTACACAATTCAGACCTGAGTTTTGTTCTATTAATTTTCTTTAAAGTTTGTGCAAAGTGAAATTACTAACCTCCTCAACTACGATTTTTTCAATGACTTAGCAGAAAAATTGAAAAAAAATTAAATCACAAAACACCTACCATGTACGACTCGGCAAGGATGAGGGACAGGATCAATATCCATAGATTTAATACTTCTATTGATATCGATGTTTTCTACCCAAAAAACAAAAAAAGGTGATGTGCTTTCGGCTCGGGATTATTAAGGGGAAATGAGGAGTCAGCATCTACAATTTTTCCAATATGTTAAATGACCAAATTCTTTTATTAAATAAATTTTAAAATATGAAGCCACACTAGAAGTGGATTTCCCTTGGCACTTAGAAAGGTGTTTATAAATACCCTCAAATAGTAAAAAATAAGAAAATTTTAAAAAAAATTTAACATTCAAGATTTTTTTATAAATATATTTTTTATCAAAAAAATTGATAAATTCATCAATATATATATATATATGTTATAAGTGGATATCTTTAAAAAAAAAATCCTATATCCGCCATCGAGTCACTATAATTTTTTTTTGTTATTTTTCATACATGAGTTTATTATAATTTCAAATTTCCATACGTTTGTCTTATATAGTATGTGAAAATTTGTTCATATAAACTCTTTTTTCGTTTAGCATTTCAAAATCATATATATATATATATATATTATAAAGTATTAGTTAATTATATATTATATATATTATAATACAGTATTAGTTAATTATTATGTGAAAATTACACAGTATTAGTTACTTAGATATGCTAGCTGGTACTGCTTTTGTTGAGGTATGGGGTTGGTAGCATAAGATTTGTAAGTAGCTTAGAAAAGAGAGCTCGCTTGATTTGTTAAAGAGGAAAAAAAGATCAAAAGGATACCAAAATTAAAATCTTAAGATGCATTTCCACGTTTAGATTAGTAATAACGTAAAGAAGAAAGTAGTAAAAGCAAAAAGATTGCTATGGAAGAAAGTGAGTGGATTTGGTACCTTGGCCTTTTACTTTGTACATCTTATGCTTTGAGATATAATTTGTATGACTGAAGACCTGTTTAATACACTTCTTCTTTTTTCACTTATGGATAAAATCTTGATTAAGACAAATAACATGCAAGTAATATTTTTTAAAATTTATTTAGATTAGTGATATGATAATTTATGTATTTATTTTTTTGTAAAATATTGATAATTTATATATTTATAATTTATGTGAATATAAAAAAATACATAATATATCATTTTTATTTTTATGTTAAATTTATATTATACCTCATCAAATTTTCTCCCATACTTAATCTACTTGAACCTTTAACCTAGAGTACTATTGGGGCTGATAACTTTTCTTTTAAAAAAAAAAAAAAAACACGAAATTTTAGGTAATATATTCATTAGAAATTAACTAGAATGCAGTCTTGATTGCGAACTCACGTGATGAAAACTTTTTAATCCAGGGTAAGTAGTTTTATTATACTCCATGACGAATGACGAGGTGAGATCTTTTGGGTACACGTGTAGTGAACCCATTTGCTAAGTTATGCACGTGAAGCCGCTGCGGATGATAGAGACATCACGTGATAGGTTCCCAACATTACGTACAATTAACAAATCCTGCTGCACAAAACCTCACTCGGTTTCAGTCTGTACTCTGACAGTAAAACAAAACGAGCATCTTTTTGTGGGTCCTATAGCAGAAATATTTACTCTTAACCGTGCCACTTCATATTTCAGACCAGTAGATCAAATTATGGCCTAATTTGTCTGTTTCATAATAAATCAATGCCCGATTTTCCTCTGCAATCCAAACAACCCAAGATTGTAGATTACCTCAATTTTTTTTCTTGCTTTATTTATTAAGGATAATAAATAATTTGATTACTAAATTATATTATTTTTAATAAAAAAATTTTACAAACTCTTATTCAAAAAAATCCCATAATCCAATAAAGTTGAAACGATATAAAGAGAGGGAAAAATATGTCCATATTTGAAGATGATACCAAAGGCCATTTACATCAATTAAAAAAATGTCTTTCAAAACACTAACTTTTTAAATCTAAATACCAAAAAAATCTCTAAAATCTTGTGTAAATGTTTAATTGAAAACAAAAGTATAGCCACCACGAATAACTAATAAGTCCCATATTTTAAATAAATTAATTTTAATGAAGATCCTATTATATAAGTAATTAGTTTGGAATACCCTTATTTACTTAAAAATATTTATATTGGTATTTTGAATAGAGCTTCCAAATATATATAATTTAAATATTAAAAATAAAAAACAATTAATAATCGCGTTTTTTTGGAATGACCATTTAGTCCTTGACCTTTTTATTTCTGAAACTATTTATTCAACGAAAGTCCAATTTGATTTTCAAGGTTTTCAATGTAAAATCACCCGTCAATTTCGTTTACTGATTGACTAGTTTGGCCCATTGCCATGATAATGATATATTTATTTTTCCATGCGTAAATATCTTTTATGAGATACTCCAATTTTTTTTTTCGTAATGTTACTTGTAAGATTTTGGTTGACAGCCTCGTATATGCATTTGACTGCAACTTAATTTCCAACTGCCTTTACTCTCAATATCAATTTCCCTTTTTTTTTTTTTTTTTGTTATACACAATAAGAAGAAAAAAAACGTGGATGACTTGGGTAATATTTTTGTTATTCTGTTTCCTGAGATCCCTCGACCGTAGTGGGTTGTGGGTAATATATTAAATAGTAAAGAAAGTCAAATTCAATTTCCCCATTTTATTATATTAAGTCCTTTACTATTATCTCATCGTGGAAAGTAGTATCTATTATTAGCAAAAAATGAAGCAATGTGATTGTACCTTCCATGTGAAGGTGTATTACTTATTAATAAAGTAGAGCTGTTCAATACTTGTAAATTTTTCTTCTTTAATTTTACCGGAAATAAGAAAAAAAAAAGGAAAAATAGTATATTTTTCTGTTTTTGGTACTGTAATACTAATTTCTTTTTTAAAAATAATTGAAGTATTAGATAATCATTGGAAAAAAAAAAGATAATCTGATTCTTTAATTACTCACCAAAAATAAAATACTTATAATTAAAATTAGAGTTTAACTTATTAATTCACATATATGTATCTTTAAATAGTGACATTTAATAAATTTTGATTCAAAATCGTAACATCATCAATTAATAATCTATTTTTATATTATTAAATTATGATTTTATATTATTTATTATTTTATATGGCACTACATAAGATACGTATTGAATTTTTTTTTAGTAGAATAGCCAATATGCCAAGTATACTAGCATTACTAAAAGATCAAAAGAGGAAAGAAAATTAATAAAATGACTAAAAAAAAGTATATAAATGGAGAGTTTGTTAAACCCACAGCTGAAAATGGTTTAAAATTTATTATTATTTTATTAAAGGATAAAAAGTTGTGGCCTCAAAGTGGGCATAAAACCGGCTAAGATTCATAGAACCTACTTGAAGCCAGGCCCCCGAGTCATCATAATAAAGTAGTAACATCCCAGAAAAAAGGGCAAATTGGGTAAACCACCTCAGCCAAGTCTATACTTGTAATTTTGTTACCAAACATGTCTCCCTTCTTAACCATTACCACTATATAAGAAATCCAAAAAACTCAGATCTTTGTATTCCTGTAAAAAAAAAAAAAAAACTGAAGAACAGTAAACCTCTTCCAATCTCTCCCACCCATCTCTCTGGTAGCCCTTTCTGCAGATTATAGAGAGAGAAGGATTTGATTTCTTTCTTTCTCTAAAGGGTCAAGCTTTGTGAGGAGAGAGAGGGGGGATAGTTTTGTTTTCTGAAAGGAATTAAAGATATATTTTTTAATTATGGGTGGTGGGAAGAGATTTGCTGTTCTTCTGTGTGCTGAGGATTCTGATTATGTTAAAAAGAGGTATGGAGGATATTATGGGGTTTTTGTGGAAATGCTGGCGGAGGATGGAGAGACATGGGATGTTTTCAGGGTGGCCAATGGTGAGTTCCCTGATGATGGAGAGATCGGTGACTTTGATGGCTTTGTTATAACTGGGAGTTGCAATGATGCACATGGGAATGACGTTTGGATCTGTAGGTTGATTGGTCTTTTGAACAAGTTGGATTCTTTGAAGAAAAAAGTTCTTGGGATTTGCTTTGGTCACCAGGTAATTCCTTTCAATTAATCATTTCCCTTTTTTTTTTTAAACTACTGCTACTACTACCACTTGGTTCTTAATAATTTCTTTTTTAATATTTCAAGGTTGAGCATTTTCTTTCTGATTTTCTAACTGAGAGGTATGTGTTTGGTTTTTTTATTTGAAAAAAAATCTATTATTCCTATATATTATGGTTTACTTTGATACTTCCAACTAAAATCTCAAATGTCATTTGGGGAATGGTGAAGTCAAAAATGGAGGAGAAAAAGATTTTAAAACTAATGGGGATTCTTTTAAGAGAAAATCTTAGCTGGAAATATATAAGTAGACATTGGTTAAAAAGTATGTGTATATATATATATATATATATATATAAATTGTCTAATTTGACGGCAGAAATAGATGGAAAGCCTCAAGCCAACCAAGTGTTTGATATAACGGGAATAAACTCAGTTCATGTATTAATCAAAGTTTATGTTCGGTATGTGGCCCCCTCGGCTCTTACAGGAGCTTGATGCGAGTGGTCCATCAACCGTAGCTTCTGTCAACTATGATCTGAAAAGTTTAGTACTAGTAGAGTAGTAGTACGACTTTTATTAAAGCTTGTCGGCAGCCAGCTCTACGGCTTTGGATCTGCGACCAAAATCTGCCCTCTTAGTTTGGTCAACATGTATCGACATGCTACTTCAATTTTCGCGTACGGTAACACTCTCCTTTGAATTTGGAGGTTTTAATGATCACCATTTTGGACCCTTCTCACCTTTTATAAGAAGGTTCCATTTGGATTTCAAATGCATTTTAAGGTGCAGTTGGAGTTGTTTTTTCTGGTTAGAGTCTGAAGGGAGAAATGTTTTAGTGATTTTTACTAGATCCTAAAGTAGTCTATTTTCTTGTTTAAGACATTCAATTACGTTCCAATTGTCTTATTTTCATATATGTTGTCAACTATCTTTGGTTGCGTAATTAATTATTATACTGAATTTCATTGTTATTCATGCGTTCATATTTAAACATATTCTTACAATTACTTTTAACCAAAGTTCAAAATTTTCTTTTTTGAAAAAGTGAAATCATGACTATTAGGTTCCTAGCATTTAGTATTGCCATTTATGTAAATTTACATGGGAAAATCAGTTATGTATAAAAATATATAGATGTCTGAATTGAGTCTTGACGGGAGACGGTTTAAGGGTTGAAATTGTAGGGGCTCTAGGTTGGATGTGCAAAAATTATTATTATCTCACATGTATAATGCCATTGTCAATATGGTCGGCTTCTCATTATACAAGGGGCCAAAGCTTAGCAGTGGAAGGAAAGTGGCTTGAGCATTCAATGCCCTATGCTGTGAGCCATTTATTGCACATGAGTTAAGTTTGTTTTTCTCCTTTTTGTTTTGTTCTTTCTTTGAGTGCTAAATGTCATTACTAACCACAATTAGAGGTGTAAATGATATATTAATACTTATAAGTTACTTGAATTCGATTCGAATAAAATTCGAATTCGATTCGATTATATTATCGAATCGAGCTCTAGCTCAAGTAGCTTGACTCATTGATCGAGTCGAGTTCGAGTATTCTTATACTTGGTTCGAGTAGCTCACGAGCTTAATCGAATTTTTATATTTAAATATATTTTTATTATTTTAATTAATAAAATATATCGAATTAGAGTTCGAGCATAAATAATCGAACTCTTGTCGAATGTACAAATCGAGCTTAATCAAGTGAGCTCGAATAGTTCGATTTCAATCACAAATCGAGCTCGAGTTAAAAAAATAAAATTCGATCGAGTTCAAACCGAGTATTGAACCACGAGTTAGGAGTCGAACTCGAGCTCAAACTCGAACTTCTTACTATATCAACTCGACTCGATTACACCTCTAATCACAACCGGTTAACCCCACAATTGACACTTTTATATTGAACATGTTTTTAATTCTCCGAGAATTACTTCTTGAATTGGAGATGGCCCTAGGGACTCTAAAGGCTAGTGAATTAAGCAATTTGAAGGAATATATTGTTGAAAACATTGTTGATAATGCTGACAGCTCAGATGCTGGTTGGGCATTCTCAGCCTCTAGTTTTTATTTCTTTAATGATGAAATGGTAGATTAGTAGTAAGGTGGCTGAGTTGACAGTGTGGGGTTTTTGAATTTTCTGTTTGTATGAATGAAATTGGATTTGCTTCCCACGAGATGCACAGTTGCACACTTCCTTGTACATTTCTGTATAATTTCTAGAATGTAGTGTCAATCAATAACATTGTATTTTATGTGTTTCAAAATTTTGTAATAATATATTTGTATGATGTTCAATGGCCATGGTAGTGGACAAATAGACCACTTGTTAATATATGCGTGTCAGATGACAATTGTGGGCAAGATAAGTTCCAGCTTATGCAAAAACACGTGGTTGCCACTTCATTTTGTTTTTTTTTTTTCTTGCCAGTCACGGAATTGGGTACCTTTTGCTCCTTCATTCTTAATTCATTGATAAGATCACAAAAATGCATGCTTGTAGTTGTTCCCTTAGGTTTTGTTATTATTGCATCGCCTTGTTTGTCCCATGGGTGCCTTGTTCGGTTTTGATAGTAGAATAGACGTCTAAGATTGACCCCCATTTTGGGCCAAGGATCAGGCTGGGAAACACTTTCCTCTTACGGCAAAGCAACTTATTTGCTCATGCGAAGTGACTATAAGAGGTACTTGTCACGTAATTAGATGGTCATCTAGCTTTAACGAAAGGAAGAAAACTTTCTTCAATTGCTGTATTTTTTGTTTTTGCAAAGATAAAATGCTAAAGTTAAGTGTTTGCTTATGCCATAAAAGGTATTTGGTTGTTATTTGGATCAGATTCTTTGTCGTGCACTGGGAGGAAAGACAGGGCGTGCCGTGTCAGGTTGGGACATTGGAGTGACAACCATTCATTTGTCATCTTCCTCATCAAAGCTCTTCTCATCTCTGAAAATCCCAACAACTCTTTCCCTGATCGAGTGCCATCGAGATGAGGTTGGTATATTTCAAAAAATGGACTTGGTTTATTTAGAAAAAGATGATCGTGTTTTAAATATGTTTAAAAATGCTAGGTTCGAGAACTTCCACCAAAGGCAGAGGTGATAGCATGGTCTGAGAAGACAGGGGTGGAGATGTTTAAGTATGGGGATCATATGATGGGCATCCAAGGCCACCCTGAGTACACCAAAGACATTCTGCTTCACCTGATCGACCGTCTCATGCAGCACAGTTTTATTGAGGTACTAGGCTTGGTGATGATTAATAATTTAGATGAAGAATTAACATTGGTACGTTTTATATGGAATGCAGGACTCGTATGGTGAAGAGTTGAAGGCAAAATTGGGGAAAGTGGAGCCTGATAAGGAGGCATGGAAGAAACTGTGCACCAGCTTTCTCAAGGGTAGATTATGATGAAAATTTTCGTTCAAATGTTCTGAAAATTTTTCAAAAAAAAAAAAAATGTAAATATGAACCCTTTTTCGAGAAGCAGGTTTAAGCTGAAGATGAAGTTTAGGGAGGATGTGATAGCAATTGATAGCACAGATATATATAAGCTAAGAAAACACACAGCTTGCATTAAACGTGTAAAAGCTGTGGGTTGGTTGGAATTTGATGTAGTCTTCTCCGGGTTAATAAAATTTGCAGCATTTTAACGATTCTATGTTCCATTTTCAACTTAAAAGATGGCACCAACCGTCTCAGACCCTCGACTTCGAAAAGCGCATGAATTTAGAACGGTTATCTTTTGACCGGGTCCTTGCATTTCTACCCTAAGTCACCTCCAGTCCGCCAGTTTTGTAATTGGACATTTTACCCCCAAAAAATCTAAATTGACATCTTAGTTAAATATATAAAACCTAAAACTTTTGACCAAAAAAGTAAAAGGTGAACAAAAGGAAAATGTTCATTGTGAATAACTTATAATATTGAGACGTGGATAATATTTATCAATCATTTTATATCTTGCATTAAATATATTTATTCATATTTATTTTTTTCTTTAAATTGCTATAAATTAATTTAATTTCATAAAAATTTTAAAATATTTTAATGTATTAACTATATTTATTTTTAAAAAATTTTCAATTGATTTATTTTTTATTTCTAATAAAATATCCTAAATCTTACATAAAAATATAAAAACCAAAATTTTGGTTAAAAAATAAAAAAAGTCTAGGGTGAAATGTCTATTCTTTTGACATATGAATAATCTTAGACGATCTTCACGTAATTTGCATTTAATAAATATATATTTTTAATTTAACAAATAATTTTTTTTTAAATTAATTATCACTTATAAATAACAAATATTATTGCTTTCAATAAACAAACTACTATTAAATACATTAAATCACTATCAATAAAATTAAATTAAATTAATTGGTTAAGAAAAAATTTTCTTCATTATTAAATTTTCAATTGGTTACACAATTTAAAGTACACAATATATATATGGTAATATGTAAAATTTTTTTTAAAGAAATCTGACAATGAAGCTAGCATTTATTTGCTTTTCTCGTTGCGGAAATAATTAAATTAATCAAATTTAAAAATTTTGATTTTTCACCTAAAATTATTTTATAGGGATTTTCGTTTGCCATAAATAGTTTATGTTGTTTATAAATACCCCTACGAAAGTGAATGTAGACTTTGGTTTTAAACTTTACTGACCAACCTTTCATTTTTTATTTATTATGAAATAATCAATAGGTGTTCAAACATTTTTCTTTCATTTATTTAACACAATTTAATTTTGTGCTATCAATGTTAGTGTGTTACATAACATACTTCATTGGTTTTATATATTTTTTTAATTATTAGTTTTTATATTATTTTGATTTATCAAGTTATTAGATTATTTATATTATTTTAGATGCTATACAATTTTTTTGCAGGTCCATTGGCATATCATACTTTTTCATTAACTTATTTTAGTACTTAGTAAGTTTGTTTTATTATTAATATCTTTATATTAGTAGTATTGTAAATGATTTTATTTTTAAACTTTATTATCTTCTTTTCTTAATTTTTTTATGAAAAAATGTTTATAAATAATATCTATTATTTTCCATATATAAGAAAAGTTGCATTTTGGAAGAGAATGATACTTTAAAAAAGTGCACATTTTTTTAAAGTGCGAATTTTTTTTTTCCAAATTGAAAATATATACATATGCATATTTAATTGTATATTTAATATTTTATTTTTTGTAATTTTTTAATTAAGTCAAAGAGCATTATTATAGATGAAATATTATTTCAATGTAAAATATTTTTATAAAATATCCTTTAATTCAATTAAACTACATTTTAATTCATAAATTTCTCTATTAAAATATTTGTACAAATCTGTGTCTAATCTTTCATTTTTTTTCTTCTTATTTGTCCTTTTTTTAAGTATGCATTTTTTATATATAAATATCTTCTAGCTATTTTTATGCAATCAAAAAAGAAAAGGGAAATGGAAGATTTTATATTTATATGTTTTATTAATTATTGTATTTATTACTATATTTAAAAACATTATGTGATAAAATATTTTATTATCTAAATTGGCATTATTCAACAGTAATCAAAAAAGGTGTTAAAAACCAAAATCAACTATTCATGCTATAAATTATTTATAACATTATTTTCGTAATAAACAAATATGAGTTTACAACAAAAAATTTGCTATTATGAAAAAGAAAAGAATTTGCTATTAATGATGTCAATTAAAGTTTTATTATCTTTTATATGAATTTTAATTGAGAGTAATTTAAGATAAATAATAAAAAACAACTTTTTATTCAAATTAGTTAAAAAAATAAAGATTGACTATTAACAAAATTAAAACTAATTATACTGAAAATATTGAAATTAGTGAAATATTTAAGTTAGTAGTAATTACTCATTTAATATTTTGTCAACCACTCCCATAATAAAGGTAAACAATGAAAATAGAATTGATGAAAATTTTAATATTTATATATATAATTTTCAAATTATTGTACTATATCTTTTGAAAATTATTTTTCAGATAAAATCTTTTTGTGTATTTGAATCTTATAACTGAATTTTCATAAATTCATTTGGGTTAATAATTATATGGAAGTAAGTTATTATTATAAATCTAATATATAAGTTTATTTTTTTAAAAGAATAAATAACTTATCTTAAATTTAAATAAATATAAATAATGCAAAATTAATAAAGTAATATTGAATTAATCCAATTTTTTTCTATAAGATACATTACTTTCTTTTCATTAACGATATTGCTTATTGAATGTTTTAAAATTTTTATTTTCTTAGATAACACTTAGATATATGTATATATAAAATCTATATTATTTGTATGTATAAATTATAATTACATATATATATATATATCAATATACCCTATATGAAAATGATCCCTTGAGGGATTTTTGCTTGCCACATGTCTTTTTTTTTTATTACAATGTTTTGCTATTTTGGTGAAGTCAGTTGAGATTTTTTACTCGCACTAAAGAGCATAAGGTTCTTTCCCTATTTATAAGTGTCTTCTTATGTTGTTTTATTTTGACAGCTGTGTTTTGACTTCAACATGTATGTTTAAGCTTAAATTTTGAAGGTTTGGTTTTTGGGTCTTCATTGCTATTTTAGAATTGCTTCAGACAGTGTAACTTTTGCATGAAAGAGAGCCTTTTCGGTATGTGATTGTTGGGTTTTTTTCTTCTTTCCTTATTTTTTTGCTTTATTATTTTTGGGTAAAATCTGTTGTTTTTTTTTTTTTTTTTTTTTTTTGGTTTTCTTTAGATGATTTTGATATTACACATTTTTAAGTTAAACAAGTTTTAGGTTTTGTGATTTTTATGGTTATGTTGTCGTGAATGTGTGTTTTTGTTTTTAATAATTTATCTTTGCATATTCTAATGTTTGATGAAAATTAAATTGTTCTTTATAGGAATATAGTATAATGCATAATTTGTGTCTTTTTTTAGGAGTCTTTTGTTTTGCATATTGTTTGAATGAAATTATTTGATTGATTTTTTTTGTCTCGATTTTTTCAAGCTATTTCAATATTATATTTTTAAATTAGTATGAATTGTAATATGTGTTTTTTGTTATTTTATATTTTGGTTTGTTAGGTTTTATTTGTTGTTTGTTTTTTTATTTTTGCTTATCAATTTATTCATCTGAAGTTGAGATCTTTGTATTGTGTTATCTTTGACTAATAGAGAAAATTAAATTATGTGATGGGAAAGGATATTGAATAGAAGTAGTTCTAAGGCAAAAAAAAAAGTATGAAAAGAAACAATTAAGTGATTGAATTAATTAGCAGGGAAGAGGATTTCTGATTCTAAAGAATTTCTCAATTTTGAACATTTTTTTAAAAATTTCCAAAAGGAGACATACCTTTAAAAATATGGAAACTTTGATGTCCATTGTTTAAAAGGCAAGTTTCAGGGATTGTGGATTAACTTTTAGATGTATGACTGTGAGCTCCTTAGTTAATTCAGAGTTAGAACTAATTATAGAACCTTGGTTTGTACCCAAAGACAATTTGGAAACCATAGAACCATCTCCATCTTAAGAAAACCTTGAGAGTAGCAAAATGTTGCAGTTTTCAGTTGGAATAAATAACTCATCTTTGGAAGTGAATAACTTAAATGTGAATGAGTCATTTAAAACACCATTTGTGTCAACACCGGTTCATCCATTAACATATAGCAAAGCAAAATTGATTATAAAGAGTTAAATGGTAGTAAACTAGTTTTTGAATCTTCAATTCCTAGGAATTCTTTCTCCTCTACCGGTATACCTGCTCCATTTGTAGTTTCTATAGCTCTACAGGTTCATTAAGGGAAAGTTCTAATTCTTATAATTGTTAATCAGGTTCAGGGACAGGCATTTACAGCCCTTCAAGTTTTAAAGGTATTTCATTCTCAATAATATGGTAGAACATTTATAGTATAAACCTCTGCAGATTATGAGGACTTTTAGCCTATTGCTCAAATATCTAAATCTTTTCTGGGTTATTAAGGTTGATGCTCAACCTAGCAATCTATGTATATGTTGTGAGTATGTTCGGTGGTTAGCATCTGCAAACAATATTCTTTGAGGTGTAGAAGCCTTTCTTATTACTCGTATGTTTGTCAATATGTGGGCATTGGGAAATAAGCATCTAATTAGCAATATAAAATAGGAAAGTTTATATTTGAATGCTTTTTTGTTGCTTGCAAGAATATAATATAAAAAGTTTATATCGAGAATATTATTGAACTTGCATTTGATGACATCACATTAAAAAATTTTGATTTTTCATCCATTCAAAGGTGAGAATAGGATTTCATATTCTTGGCTATAATATTGGTAGAGTAACTTTCTTTTTTGTTCTAATCATTGTTGCTAATGAAGTTAGTTATTTTAAGCTTTACAAAGGCTAGACTTATATGAAGCAAGCTTTCAAATCATGATCTGTTTAACGACAACATAGATCGATTTTACATTTTTTCATAAAAATTAACATTTACTATTTAGTTTAATATTAACCAATTTTTTGGTGTTAATTATTTTAACAAATCGTCCTACACTTAACGATATTAATTTTATATTAAATTATTTTAAATAAATAAAATATTATAAATTAATTTAACGCAAAGCTAGGCTCTCATACTAGTATATATATAAAAACAATAACTTGCGCGTTGCACGGCCACAAATTAGTAACAAATAAGGCCTGCTGCCGTTAAAGATTTGTTAATAATGCCCTTAGCCCCAACTATGCTCTCCATGTGCTACCCATAATACCCTTATTTAATTATGAAATAAAAACAAAGACGTTGGGTTTTTGTTTACAGTGGAAAAAATCAAAAGAGATGGCCATCTCCGCCGGCTTCCACGGTCATCGCAACCCAAATTTACTCTTTCCTTCTATCCAATTGAATTCTCCAAAACACCCTAAAAAACCTAAATCCAGTTTGAAAATTTAAGAAAAAAAAAAAAGAGATTGTGAAACTCCCTTTCGAAATTCTTCTTAAAATTTGAAATCCTTTTATTTTTACTCTAATTAATTTAATTCATTTTAAATTTTTAAAAAACTTAATTAACATAAAATTCCTTCCTTCAGTAATTCATACCAACACGCCACTAAATTTTGTTCCATTAGAATGAAAATTAATGAAAAAATATTTGTTAATTCAACAATTAAAATTTCCTAACATACTTTTTTTACTTTATAATTTAATAAATAAATTAACAAATGTTTCATCTTTATCGTTTTTCATCCTCCTTGCCAAAGATTTCAGTATTTGTTGCGAATATATTTTTATTTAGAGATATTATAAGACAGGAAGATCCCCTACTTGAAGCCTATTAGTACTATATACTCAAGAAAAATATTGTGCTACCAATTATTCATCAAATATTAAAGAGAGAACTATTAGTGCTCTCCATCCATGGTTTATGGTTCAAGGGTTCAACCACTGAAAATAATATCACTTAGACCGAGTATTCATAGACATTATTGAACCATTAACGCAGTTCCGCCTCACCATCATCAAGGAAAGAGAAACAAAGATAAATAAAAGTGAAGTCCAAGCTGACATTACATTGCACGGCGACAAATATGGAATAAGATTAGGCACCCAACATGGAGCCTGAGTTCTTCCTGCACTCAGACAACATATCCATGTAGAATTGACACTTGCTGATTTCGTTTCCATAGCTGCTCAGGCACTACAAGAAACACAAGAACAATAAAATATCAGTACATGAGTTTTGCTAGACGTTACAAAAGAGTTCAGCATCATCCATACTAACATGATGAATTGGTACTGATGGTGTCTACCACAAGTGTAAAAACCTCTGAATTAAAACCCTGGTTTAACTACTTAATTAAAAAAAAATCTGGGGCCTATGTGCTTTGTTCCAAATCAAGTAAAAGATATTAGGCAAACTGTAAATCCAGAAAGCATAATTAAACAGCTAGAATCTGGGAATCATGCTTTTGATTCAAAGCTCCAGTCAGCTAAACTTATCAACATTTTAACAAACTACTAAATTATCATGTAACCAAGTAACAAAGACTGAAGTTCACATACGTCTTGGAATGCCTTGGAATGGATGCTGCATGCATCAGAGCCAGCAAAACTATTAGTGGTGGCTGTTGGTGCAGGGACAGCTGCAGCCTCAGAAACCACAGTTTCATGTTGAATAGTACGAGGACCCATCACAGCATCAACGGCCCTGTGAGCCACAGCACTTCCAGTGCCAAAAGCCATGCCTGTAATATGGAGATAAAGATAAGAATTAACTAAAATCAGAGTAATGTATCATGACAGAGCAACCAGATACATGTGAAGTACATAATCCACCATCTCAGAAGCACATCTATTCACATACCCTGAGCTATGGTAGAGCCTATGCCTCCAAGCAAGGATCCACCACTTCCACTCTGAACAGGAGCTGGAGGAGGAGCATGTTGAGCTGCAGCGAAAGAGTTAAATAGAATTAAATATTACACTCAAAGATATAATTACTGACCAAATCCAATTTTATACCACCAAAGCAACAACCCTCGTACCAAAACGACAGGTATCAAGGTTAATCAATCGATGAAACTCTTAGCATATGCGCTATGTAATCTTACACGAAATAATAAAACGTGATTTACCTGGTTGAGGGGGTGGGCTGCGTGCAGGAGCACGGCGAAGGGCTGGGCGAGAAGCAGACCTTCCTGCAAAAAGAGGCCACATAAAAGATGAAACAGAAATTCGAGAGACACCCAATTAAAAGGAAATATCATTGCTCTAATTAAAACAAATTTAACAAACAAACATTCATATATTTGCAACGCCATCTAAGGAACTTATATCATATTGAAATGTTCTAATAAGGCAATAACAAGTTAAAACAGTGATAGTAGTTAATATATCAATTCAACAGCAATCCAAGTTTTTAAACCCAAAAAATCTTGCACAGAAGGAAAATTAAAGCAAACCCAAATAACTCAATCAGGCCATATAAATTTGAATCAATTTAAATTAAAGAATGAAAGACTAACCCTAGAAATTTTAAATCGAATTTAAATCTGTTTAAATCAAGGAATGACTAACCCTAAAAATTTTAAATCAAGATAAACGAGGTGAAAGCAGTTGTGGTTATATGAACACAAACAAATTAGACATAAATGAGATGAGAAACTAACCAGAGTTTCGGCGAGGCATATTGGTTTTTGCAACGAGAGATTTTTCTTGAAGGTTTAGGTTTTTACATTAACAAGGGGAATCGGTGACTCTGAACGGCTGGAATGTTCTTTTATAGATGGGGAATGACTTGCCCACGTGAATTTTTTTATTTTTTTATTAGATAAAATTTATAAAAAATTTAATGAAAGTAGATAATAAAATAATTTATATTTGATTTAATTTGATTTATAAAAATTTAATATAGATGCGATTTTTAAAATTTTTGTCGAGATTTTTTTTAAGGAGATTGAATTGAAGACGGATTTCCGATAAAGTATTCAATCCCAATTCAAGTGTTTGCACCTCTCTGGTTTTGTTTTGTTTTTTTCATTTTCTTTATTATTTTAGAAGTTTTTGCTTTTTTAGTTAAATAAATTTTATAATAAAAAATTAATTAATATAAAAATAATAAAATAACTCGTACTCATAAATTTTAACTTGGCTTAATTCAATTGACATGATTTCTTTTAATTTAAGACAATTTAAGTTGAGATTTTGTTTAAAAATCGAACAACTAAAATGGGTATTATGTTTTCATTTTAATATATATATAAAATATATATTTTATTATTTATTTAATTTTATATTTATATATATTTTATTTAAAATATATTATTTATTATTTTAATTTAATAAATTTACGTATCATCTCAATTAGCATTTTTATCATTTTTTATTTTTTAAAATTTTATTTTTAAAAAAGTTTTGTTAAAAAAAAACTCAATGAATGATAAAATAATATACATCTAATAAATTTTAATTTATTATGATTTAATTAATGTAATTTTTTAAAAATAAGAATTGAATTAAATTTTATATTTTTAAATAATTTAGATCAAATTAAGATTTGGTTTGGGATGCTTTACCGGATTCTCCTTGAGATATACAAAAAATATATATATTTATTTATTCAATTTATATTTATATATATTATATTAATAAAAATATTATTTAATATCTTAATTTAATAAAAAATTACATTTATATATAACAAAATTATAATTTATATTAAAAAATAAATATACTTATATTTATTTATATGTTATTATCAATTAAAATATGACATAAAAAATTTATTTTTTTCATTTTTAAAACATAACTTTTAAAAAATAAAAAATCCCGTAATAAAACACGGGTCTAATTTTAATATATTTGTAATTGTTACAATTTATTTATTTAATTCGATGGTTTTTGGACTAATCGCCATGTCTTTGATTCAGTAGACTTGCAAAAAGTTTTCCTTGGTAACTTTTCCTGCTCATTTTGTTGCCAAATTAATTGCAAGAGTTTCTCATAGAGTAATAATCAAACCTTTCATTTTTTAGTAACTTATAATTCTACTTTTTTATTTAGCGGTAATTTTATTTAGTGATAGAAAATTTTTGGATTTCGTTTGATACATATTTTTTATTAATTCAAACAAATTTATTTATATTATATAAAATCTAACAAATTTATAAAAATTACATTCTCATAATCTTTTAACAAATTTGACCTCAAATAACATGAAGAAAAAAACCTTCTATTAACCCTTAAATATATCATTTATTGATAATTCTATTTAATTTAAATGACTAGAATTTCACTTCGAAACTAACCCTATGTTTGGATGCAATTACACTTTCGATAAGGTACAATTAATCTCCAACCACTACTAATTAATTTTAAATTTTCATTCTAATGAGATTTATTCAGTATAAATTTTTTATTGAAATTTTTTTAATTGCAATTATAATAATTTTTCTTTTTAATCACAATTACATTAACTTTTATTATTATTTTCAATTTTATCATAATTAATTTCATTGCTCATACAAATAAACCCTAAAAGACCTTGGCATAGATACACCACAATATAAATATTTACATGTTGTTATGTCAAAGTATACAAATCTAATAATTTTACTAACCAGTGATATATAACAAATATAAACGTTTGTCTGTAAAAAAATTAAGTAAAACTATTGATGTTGGTGTCGAGTTCTGACTTGAGGGTATTCTTGTGAATGTAGAGAGAAGAACGATTAGAGGTAAAAGTATGGAGTATTCCTTGCGTTTGCACTATAATACGTAAGTCAGTAAAGATCAAGTCAAGAAGAAAATATGAAGGAGAGAGAGAAAGAAGTAAGTAAGATGAACCTAGCTTCATGATGCCTAAGTTTTCATATTTATAAGTAAGTTGAAGAAGACCATAAAGAGACAATTAGGACAAGGCCGAGTTGATGTGACATTGACCATATCAAGCTGACCTGACATCAGATCAGTACAAATGATAAAGATACCTTTGATTGTCTACTGAAGGTTTATAGAGGAAAAATGATTATTATACCCTTTTAACTATCAAATGCCCATAACACTTTTCCCCCCATCAGATAGTCTAAGTATCAAATTATCAAATTTATTATCGATATCTCTGATATAGGACAGATTGGTTGCATGGTTCATCGAAAGCTGACGTTGCAAGGGGAGGTCGATTTTGGACGATAACTAGCTTTAAGTTATGGTCCGACCTAATGGTTATCTGATCTCACACATATGTTCTAGATTGAATGCATAATTGATTTAAAGGTTGTCGAGGTTATAATTATTTGAGGTGATTCGAGATTAGTGCCAAAGTGTGTTTGACCATGGTGAGAGTTATATTTTCTTTCAAAATTTTGGATTTAAGCATCTATTTTAGACCTTGAAAGCGAACCGGGCTCTCGATCTAGCCTTAATGGTTGTTCGATTTAGATGGTTTAACTTGGCAGTTTGTGCAGTTAAACCAATCTAACAACATTAAATGAAGAGATAGGTGGTTTTAACGAGATAAGTTAAAGCAGAAAGATAAAAATATGTCTTCCTACCTGTGCTCTGACATGTGGCATGAAACGTGCCATCCATCTAGTCTGTAGTATGCCTATATAAAGGGTTGGTAGGGCTTTAACTTTTCACTTTTATTTTTTTTGCTTTTAATCTGACTTAAAATTTTCAATCTCAACAACTTTCTACCCTTCAAAGTTTTTTCTACAACCACTTCAATACGTATTTCTAATTATGTCCTATAGTATAAGTTTTGGAGAGGCTAAGAGTTATAGGGTAGAGCCAACAGGAGGTCAATGAGGATAGCAAGATGACAACCTGATCTCTTTTATTGTCATAACTATGCAAAGACGGTTTATTGGTTCAACCCAATATCTGAGGAATGGCAACGACGTAATGAAGAGAATGTTCGGGCAAGAAGTGAACAAGTTTTTAGCACAAAAGAACTGTGTGCTCATATCAACTTTGAACTTTAACATCCACATGTTTTCCCCATCTTTCAGGTTGGTTCATCTTCTATGGTCAACCTTAATTACTTTTCAGTCGTTTCCTCTTTTGGGGTTCAATTTTTTCTACCTTCTGCCACTTCTACTATTTCCCTTTAATGAATTTTTTTGGACATCTTAACTCTCTTGATGGGCCTCTACCTCATCATTCTATCTTCGAGATAGAGTTACTTTCATCCATTATTCTTTTTCGGGATTCGTCTTTCACCCAAAAGTTAGATTCTTCTAACAAGGGAGTTCTAAAAAAGAATAAGAAGAAGGGAGCACCTCGATTGGAGAAAGTGATGGCAAGAAAGAGAGTCTTAAAGTACATGACAAACTCATTGAGGTCCCTATATATACTCCATGTGACCTCAATATGATCCCCAATGATGTGATAAGCAAGCTAAAAAATAGGATAAATTTAAAAAATTGTCCTAACATGTGCTCAACAGATCACGTTCGTGCTCTGGGTATCACTTTTTATTTTTCTAAAGACACATATGTAAAATAACGTTGAACTCCTCAAATCAAGTCACTAATAGACTGGAGCCACATCAACTTTACGTGTATTAGAATTCGATCATGGCTGGTATGAGGTTTTCACTTCATCATTTATTCATTTTAATTTTTAATTCTTACAATTTGGCCATCACTCAGCTCACCTGAATTATATTCAGTATATTCTATTATATTCAAGTCATTGATAGACTAGAGCCATATCAATTTTATGTATATTAGGATTCGTTCATGGCTGGTATAAGGTTTTTACTTAATTATTTATTCATTTTAATTTTTAATTCTTACAATTTGACCATTATTCAGCTCACGCTGAATTTTATTCGATACATAGTTGCTTTTATTATTCTTTGTCAATAACTAAATATTGTTCCTTATTTTTCTCTATTCAAAGAGTTTTTCTCTTTTAGAAAATATCCTAGTGATAGCAAGTGATTTTATATCACAGCTCAGCCAAATAAAAAATTTCTCATCGATTATCTGAGCTCAATAAAAAATTAAAAGCTACTTTTTCTATACCTTGAAAAATAAAAGGCAAATAAAGATTGTAAGCTCAATGTTGAGGCCTGAGAAATAAGAAGTACACTTGTTCCTTTGTGGACATGTTGGTGACCCTTTTCATCATTGATTTATCAAATCTAAATAAGATTTTAGATTTTATACATAGGAAAAACTCATTATCAATGCTTACAGGCTGACCTCCCCGAAAGTAATAAGCAATATAAAGTATTGGGGTAAATTTGAGATAACTTATATGGTTTTGTTTAAGTTAATTTTTCTTCTAATTATTAGCTCTATTTTACAGAGATGGCCAATGATAAGAACTTCGATGTCTTGTTATACCAACATGCCTCGATGCCCAAAATGGGCCAAAAGAAGATCCAACTCAAGGCCACATCTTGCGAGAGAGAGAAGGTGGTTAGTACCTTTATACCTCACTCTTTTTTATGTCAAAAGTTAAAAACTAAGGCAGGTCAGGACTGTCCTCTACATCAGTACTAACACTATTTTTTCTAGCCAAAAGACCATGAGTGAAGACCTTTTTCGTTGTTCCTAAGAACCCTGAAGCTAGGGTGCTAAGGCTTAGTTTAGAGAGAATATCCGTGAAGTTAGAGTATGCTCTAATGAATGACTCTATCTCTAATTTTGATGTTGTGAGGAGGTTCTACAAGGTCATAATTCCTCTTTTGGATGAATATCTCTTGACCTTAACTTGCTTTCTTGTTATTATTTTTATTTTTATTTTTCTAAGTCTACGATTTTTTTGTGCAATCTAAAAAAAATTATCACCTCAGCTTGTGAAAAATAACAGTTAGACCCTTCGTCATACTTATCTTGCTATAGGATATATGCTGAAGGTTAAAAAAGATATGGCTACCATTATCGATGAGCACAAAAAGAGCTTAAAGGCATTGGGCAACGTAAAATTGAGCCTCAGTGTGTCCCACAAGAAAGAGGCCAAACTGAAAAAAATATAGACAAGCTGGAGGCCATCTTGGTTAAAAAGGCCTTAATTAAATCTATGAAAGAACAAGCCAAGCTGAGGCTTAATGATGCTTAAGTCGAAATCACAAGGTTGAGGTTCAAGCTGAATGTGCGGGATAAAAGGGAGAAGGAGCTAAAGGTGAAAGCTGTGGATGAGTGTAAAGCCTCTGATAAGTGTCTTCGGGTGAAAGTAGAGTTTTCAAAAAAAATGTACTTGGTGCTTTCCAATTGGCCAAAGATAAGGTATAATTCAAATTCTTCTATTTTAATCTCGACTTCTATGATATTGACATTAACAATATCAAATTGAAGCCTTATTCAAATCAACCTAAAAAAGATAAGAAAGAGGAAGATGAAGATGAAGCCCTAAATGATGAGCTTAAAGTTACCCTAGGGATAAAAAAAGAAGTTATGAAGGTAATCGAAGGTGAGGTCATCCCTTCTGCTCCCATTAATGAGAGTGCTTCCCTTACTACTACTGCTGCTGATGAATAAATTCTATAATTTTTTATTTTTAACTTTGTAAATTTTTAACTTTGAGGTTAGCTTTTTGTAATGACCTTTCATACTTTAACATATGTATTTTGTTACAATAAAATATAAAGGAAAATTTTTTCAAGTTTCAACTTTGGTTTACCATCATTTTTTTTTATTTACACAAGTTTGAGAACGATTAACCAATCTAAAGGTGGATAATTGGATTGAAGACTTATATAATTGCTTAAATCATTTGAACATAATTACAAGTTCTAGATCATATTTTTTAAATCACTAAAATAAAAGCTTGCTAAATATAATTTAATTCATGTGTTCGTATACAAAATAATACAAGTGTAAGCTCGATTTGAATTGATCTACTGGCAATAAACTTGACTTGTATTTCACATCCTTGAGGATGGCATGCTATTCATAAAATAATGCAAGTATAAGCTTGGTTTACACGGTGCTACTGATAATAAATCTTTAAGTTATTTGTAGTTCACGTTCTTGGGATGATGTCACCATTTAGATACTGTAATTTGCAGGTCACGTCATGAATGACCTTTTTAACAATATATGATATTTCTCACTCTAGGGCTAATTTGTCACCTCGATCATCTACCTCTAAAGCTTTAACTTTTTTAAGTACTAGGTCACCCTTTCTAATATGCTTACATCAGACCTTCTTATTATAATAGTTGAATACTTTTTACTGGTAAGCTATAATCTGTGTTAGAGCTATGTCTCTTTATTCTTCAATAAGCTTGAGGTCGGCCTTAAGCGTCTTTTCATTTTTTTTCTTTCGAAGCCAATTCAATTTTTAAGCTCGATAAACTGATCTTAACCCACACTATAGCCTTTATTCCAAATGTTAAGTGAAAAAAGGTTTCACTAATGGGCACCTTTGTGGTCATCTTCAGGACCTACAAAACTTCTGGTAGCTTGTTGGTCTACTTTTCTTTTTATCACATTAAGCCTTTTTTTTCAAAGCTTTTAATATTATCTTATTTGCAGCTTTGGCTTGCCCATTGGATTGGGGGTAGACAATTGACATGAACCTAAAGTCAATGTGAAGATTTGAGCACCATTCCTTGAACCTTGAATTTTTGAATTATTTGCCATTGTCCATTATTATAGACCAAGATAATTTGAATCTACAAATTATATTTTTTCACACAAATTTCTCAACTTATGCTTTGGTGGTAGTGGTTAGGGCTTTGGCTTTTAACCATTTTGTAAAGCTATCTATTACTATTAAGATAAATCTCATCTAACTCGTGGTCAGGATAAATGGTTCGAAGACATCCATTCTCCACTGCATAAATGGCCACAAGCTAATGATATGAGTTAGCTTGATTGAAGGGACATATTGCACGTGGATAACTCTCTAACATTTGTCACATCTTTTAACCAGTTTGTCATATCTTTTCTTATGGTAGGTCGATAATAGCCCTACCTTAGCACTTTATAGGCCAAAGACTGAGGTCTAAGATAACTTCCACATATTCCTTTATAGTTTTCTTGTAAGATGTAGTATGCCTTTTATTCGTTAACACATCTTAAGTAGGGTAAGCTAAAGGATTTTCTATATAATTTTTCTTTAATCATTGTGTACTAAGGGGCCTTTCTTATCAGTACCTTAGCCTAAACTCTTTCATCAAGTAACACTCTCGTGGTCAAGTATGTTTTAATTAACGTCATCCAGGTTTCTTTCACTGTGACTTATACCATGAACTTGTCTTTAGTGCTTTTATTCGTTAGTTTTTCTACTAGAACTTGGTTCGAACTTCCCATTACTGCTCCTAAAGCTAACTTAAACAGAGAGTCTACTATTAAATTTTTTAAACTCGATATCTTTTTACCTTAATTTTTTTAAAGCTAGTTGTCAAGGCTAGCGCTTTATCGAAATACCTTTGAATTATGTCTTTTCAAGCTTTGAACTCTCTATTTATCTAACCAACCATCAATTAAGAGTTGTTATAAACAATTATATGTTGAATGTTTAGCTTGGTTGCCAATCTTAAGTCAGTTATCAACGTCTCATATTTCGTGTTATTGTTAGATGCCCTAAACTTGAATCTCAAAGTATATGGGAAATGTGACCCTTTTAGGCTGATTAGAATGAGGTCGACTCCTTCATCCTAGCCTGTAGTTGATCCATTAACATAGAGCTTCTAATCATCTTTATCTAAAGTTTCTTTTTTTTTTCTCATACTATCCTTCCTATTGTACTAAGGTGCACTCTATTAAGGTTATAAATGAACCAAATCGAGCCAAGTATTACCTTGTTTAAGTTCAGTTCAGTTGGAACTAAGTAAGCTTATAAATGAACGAACTCTTTTCGAGCTAAAAAAACATAAGTTCGAGTTTGATTCACCTATTTTTAATGAGCTTAAGCTGAACACGAATAAGCTCAAGTTTTATTTTAATATTTAGACTTACTCCTTCATACAGCCCAAAACTTGCTTTACGTCACAATATTTGGACTTTTTTCTTATTAAACCCATAATCGTGATATCCATAACCAACTAATGAATTGGTTTAATGAATAAGAGAAAGAGGGTGAGAATTTATAGGCTTTACCCATCCATTATTTTGGTTTTTAAGCGATGTAGGATTCATTCAAACACGAAGAGATGTCTAGTAAAGAAAGATGATGGGAATATATAAGCTTTACCTATCACTTGTTTTAGTTTTTAAGCAATATAAGATTTATGTTTATGCACATAGGTATAGTAGTGGAAGAAGATTGAGATTTATAGGCTTTACATATCTCTTTTTTTCGTTGTTAAGTGATGTAGGATTTAAGAATTTATACGCAGATGTGCGACAGTGAAAGAAGATAGAGATTTATAAGCTTTACCTATTCTTTCTTTTTTGTTGTTAAGCGATGTGGGATTTAAGAGTTTATGCATAGATGTGTGGCAATGAAAGAGGATGTGAATATATAGGTTGTACTTATCCCTTCTTTTCGTTATTAAGCGATGTAGGATTCAAGATGTATAGCAAAGGAAAAAGATGAGAATTTATACACTTTACCCATATTTTGTTATGATTGTTAAACAATGTGAGATTCATTGTATATGAACATATGTGCAACTGAGGTTGAGGATAAAACCTTATAAAATTTACCCATCACTTGTTTTAATTCTTTATCTATGTGAGATTGTTAAAAATAGGTTTCTATTCTTTCAAACTTCATTCAAAGTTATTATCCAATTTTTAAGGATATAAAAAAAGTTATTTAGTAATAATATTTTTAAAATGTTAAAAATTATTTTTATCTATGTCATATATAATTTTTAATGATATAAATTTTATATGATAATTTATAGATTAATAAAAAATATTAATCTTTAAATAATTAACTTTTAATGTTTTAAACAAATTAAATCAAATTTGTTCATAGACATTAAACGAGCTTATTTGTGAACATAAACGAATCGAACAGACCTCTGTTTATGTTTGATTCTTTTAACAAATGAACATATAAATGTTGTTCAAGATCATTTGTTAAGCATAATAAATGAATATAAACGAACAAAAATTGAACATGTTCATAAATAATTCGTTGAAAGCTCTATTCATTTACACCATTACCTTTTACAATTAAATCTGTCAACACTCATGATTTTAATGTCGATATGGGTGAAATGTATAAATCAAATTCACTGAGCTCTACTACCCATTGATTAACTTTTTTGGCATTTTAAGCTTCTGTAAAACTTACCTTAATGGTTTATCAGTCAAGATGTGGATCATGTGGGCTTATAAGTAGAACCTAAGTTTCTTGGTCGAGGTGACAATGGCTTAGCCTAATTTTTCTATGTCGTTGTAGTTAACTTCAGGCTCTATCAATACTTTACTTATAAAATAGATTGATCATTCTTTTTTTTTCTTAGACTAAGATCAAGCTAACAACTTGATTTGTACTGGCTAAGTATAAGTACAGTGTTTCACCAATCCTTGGTTTAAACAAAATAGACAGGGAGGATAAGAACTCTTTGAGTTCATTAAAAACTTTTTGGCATTGAAGAGTCCACCTGAAGTTAGAGACATTTTTTAGAATTTTGAAGAACGGTAGACATTGTTTTGTTGATCCGGACATGAATCGACTGAAGGTGACTATTTTGCCTGTTAACCTTTGCACTTCTTTTATCAAGATTGGTGCTTTCATTTCTAGGATTGCCTGAACCTTTTCGAGATTCGCTTCTATCCCCCTTTAGTTAATCATGTACTTGAGAAACTTGCCTAATGTAACCTCAAAAGCACATTTGCTTGGGTTAAATCTCATATTATACTTTTGTCAAAGTGTTGAAAGTTTCTTTGAAGTCCTCTAGATGCTCGATCAAACTTTTACTTTTGATACATGTTATTTACATATACCTTTATATTATGGTCGATCTGGTCTTTAAATACTTTTTTCACCAATCTTTGGTAGGTCACCCCTGTATTATTTAATCTAAATAGCATGACCTTGTAACAGTAAATGTCTTTTTTAATAATAAAGGTCATTTTATCCTCTTTTTTTTCAACATTTTGATATGATTGTAGCTAGAATAGGCATCCATGAAGCTAAAAAGGATACGTTCGGCACTATCAATTACTAGTTAATCTATGCTAGGAATGGGGAAGCTATCTTTCGAACAAGCTTTATTAAGTCGATAAAGTCCACACATATTCTTTATTTTCTACTATACTTTTTTATTATGATCACATTGGCTATCCACTCAAGGTAGTAGACCTCTCTGATAAAGTTAGCTCGTAATAATTTGTTAATTTCTTCCTCAATGGCCTATTGTCTTTCAAGGGTAAAAGTTTTTTTTCTTTTGTTGAATTACTTTTACCTCGAGATTAGTGTGTAGTCTATGAGCATCATTTTAGTATCAATTTCAGGCATGTTAGATGGTGTCTAAGCAAACAAGTCAGCATTATCATTTATGAATTGAATCAATTGTTATTTATGTTGGAGCTTGGCTTCGATCTATATTTATTATTAAGGAATGTTTTTCTAGAATGAGATTGTCATGAAGTCCTCAGCTGACTTAGGTCAGTTTGTGTCTAATTCTAATCTTTAATCAATTATTTTTTTGTACAATTAGGTCAAGATAATTTTCTACAAAAATAGATCTCGCGTGATGATTAATTTATTAAAAAACTTGTTGAACGTATTAGTAAAAGTAAAGTATAATCTTCATTTCATGTTGTACTTTAGCCTGCATATTAGCTTTATCCAAGTAACATCAAATTATTCACACCGATTTAAGAGCTCGATCGTTTCTAATGTTGTCTCAAAAAATTTTAAAAATACAACAAAACTAAAGTTTTTTAGAGCTTAGGAGCTCAAAACAACTTAAAAGTGCATTTCTCCTAGGTTGATCTTACTTTTTTATGCTTTTATTAGTGATTTCCAGTTTCTTATTAATTTTTTATGTTGGTTTTTCTTTGCTTTCAACCTCAATATTGATCGAGCTACTTGTCTGCTTCCTAGTCCTACCCTTTATTGTTGTGACGTAACATTGTTGTGTCATGAACTAGTCTGTTTGAACTTTTCTAACCCTTCAAAGTGTTAGAAATTTCACTTTCAAATGGAGAGTTAAGCTTATAAACCATATAACAGATTGGCTTGGTTAACCTAATATCATGTTATAGGTAGATGGGGCATCCACTATTATAAATTCTACAACTGAGGTAATTATCTTTATTTTAGTCCTTAAGAAGATCAGGAGCTTGATAGTTCCTCTTATGGGCACCTGCTCATTCCCAAACGCCACTAATGTGGTGGGGATTGACTTCAATTAATCTTTGCCAATCCTCATTTTCTTCAAATAATCGTAGTATATGATGTAGGTCAAACTGTCATTATCAAATAGGATTATTTTGACCACATAATTATACATTAAGGCTGTGATCACTATGGCATCATCGTATAGGTGTTGGATTTCCTCCAGATATTTCGAGCTAAATGAGATCGATTTGTCTCTTTAATCTTTTTCTTTTTTGGTCGAGGTGCCTACTGCCATTACCATGCTGGGGTTAAACGTTCTTTTCGTCGAGGTAAAGCTACCTCCTGTGATTATATTAATCACCTTGACAATTGGCCTACTATTGCCAGCTCGACCTTTTTTCTTAATTTGGCTCTTTTCTTTAGGCATTCTTTCTTTCCTGCTCTGTTCTTCTTTTTTTGCCCTGAATAGGCACTTTGTGGTCTTGTTTGTAGTTATTCTAAGTTGGTCTTTTCTTTTCTATCCTATAAATCTTTTCAACTGACTTTGTCTTATCAATGCTTCAATCTTGTTTTTTATGTTGACATAATCTTCGATATTATGATCGATGTCTCTATGAAAGGCATTTTTTTATCAGATTCTTGTGTTTTGTCTTAGTGGCTTAGGCCATCTGAGGTCAAAATTTATTTTGATTTGCATCAAAATCCTCTTATAAGAAGTATTCAATACAATGTAGCTTTTTTCTTTACTGGAGCTTCTAACCCTATGTCGTCTTCCTATTAGGGAAAGATCGTAGAAATCTTTGCCTTTTTCAAATCGAAGAGGAAGGATGAGCCTCTCTCACTTTGACCATCAAGAAGAGGGATAAAGGGGGATGAGCCTCTTTCGCCTTGGTTAGTTTTCATTGTAGCTTCAGCATTAGTGTATTTCTCTACTATTAGTAGGATGTTGGCCAGAGTTTTGGGTGGTTCTAGCGATAATGTTAGCTTTAAGTGTTACTTTTTATCATTGAGTTTACTTGTCAGTGTGAAAACAGCAACTGTCTGTTCCAAATTTTTAACTTGTAGAGCTTTTGCGTTAAAGCGTGTGACATAACTTTTCAAAGTCTCATTCCACCCTTAATGAGTTGACGTCAAACTTACAATCATTTTTTTTGCTCTTCGACTACTCACAAATTTGGACAAGAATGAGTGGCTGAGCTCTTTGAATGTAATGATTGACCTCAACTTCAAACTACTATACCAAGATCGAGTTGTACCTTTTAACATAGTGGTTAGACCTTTGCACCTTAAAACCTCGTCTACCCCCTATATATCATCATGTTGGTTCTATAAAGTTCTAAATAATCAAAAGGGTAAAAAGTACCATCATATGTCTCCAAGGTTGCCATTTTAAATCCTTTGATAGGCATGGCTTTGTCAATTTCCTCAGTAAAATGTGAGATATCTAGGAACTTGAGTTCATCCTTAAATGCCACTGCCTTCGTTTTCAACTCTTTTTTCATGGCTTGCATCTGTGCTTCCAAATCTCTGTTCGATTGAAATCATGGTCTGTTTGTTTGGATTTATGGGTTGTGGCATGTGTGGAATTATGGCTTGGGCGGTGATGAGTTTGGTTTATATGTTTTTCTTCTCTATAGGCTAATGAGGCTTATGCCTTTTTGTAGCTTGGTTATCCCATAACGGCTTCTTAGCCAGGTGTGATTAAGTTCAGCATTTTTGAGACTTATGATGGGGTTATAATTTGCAGCATCTGCTTGAGAGCTTGTATTTGTTCTGTTAGGGCTTGAAATTGTTTTATGTTTGGTTTCACCTGTCATTGAGCTGGGCAGATAAAATGTTGGCTAAGGTAAGTTTCTGTTCCAGCTGGGATGGCTACCTTTATTTCCTTTAGGTTTTTTTTTTTGGTGGCATTGTTTTGTGCTTGGCTAAAATGAAATGATCCCCTACCTAGCGCACCAAATGTAGATGCCAAGTTCTGACCTGAGGGTATTTTTGTAAATGTAAAAGAGAATGACGATTACTGGCAAAGGCATAAGGTGTTCCCTGCGTTTGCACTTTAATGTGCAAATCAGTAAAGATCAAGTTGGGAAGAAATAAGAAAGAGAGAGATAAAGAAGTAGGATGAACATGACTTCATAGTATCTAAATTTTTATATTTATAGGTAAGTTGAAAGGAACCATAAAGGTACAATTAAGATAAGGCTGAGTTGAGGTGGCACTAACTATGTCAAATCAGGTTACACAAATGACAAATATACCCTTGGCTATCTGCTGAAGGCTTATAGAAAGGGAAAAGATCATTATACTTTTTTGACCATCAAATGCCTCTAATAGTTGAATATGTGGTGATTAGCCCTAAAGATTGATCTAATCAGTTTCATTCACATTTAATAATTTACAGGAAAATAATTTATAGGAAAAGGGCTTGTTCAATCTGAGAGATACAGCTTGGGAGTACAAGAATATATATTTGATAGTGATAAAAAATAAGGAAATCGACATTAACCCATAGATCAGTTCTTAATTAGTTTTTTGGTTGAATAAACTAACATAATAAAGCAAACAACAAGAAATAGATAAAGAATTTTAAGCACATAGGATTGAAACAATTGATCAGACCACGATCATCTAGCCCTGATTCATTAAATATTTAACGACGCTATGATCAAGCAAACTCTGAACAACCTGTGTTGCAGTGGGCCTATCAGTTTGAAAGTGTTCGATGCATCGCATTGCGAGCTTGGAGACTGCATCTCCGTCCCCAGCATCATAAGATGGTTCTTTTTGAAGGGTTTCGTGTACAAGAGAGACCGACTGCTGATCCATTCGGGATCGGATTGGGAACATGAAATCATCCGATCTATACTCGTTATCGGTGCAATTTATTTGTTTTGCTATATGGTCGTCTGACCAAGCAACAAGTCTTTTACTCAGTAGACTTAGGAGAACGATCCCATATGAGTAAACATCACATGATACTGTCGAAACATACTATGCCAAAAAACTTAAATTCAAGATTATTATGAAAAAAAAGCTTAAATTTGTACACAAATATTACCAGATTGTCTAGATTTTTTTTTTTTATTTACGATTGAGATTCGAATTAGAGACCTTTAATGTTGAGTCGATTTCAATATTATTGAGTTAAATCAAACTATCTATCTATTTATATAAAGATCGACTAAGCAAACACTTCGTAAATACTAATCATTAAACCTGTATGACAGGGAAACAAGCAAAATTTATGAAGTCCATGCGTATCAGCCTTCTTATATTCGCCAATAATTCCTCCTTTTAACAAACCGAAGTCAATTAACATAGGGTTGAAATCCTGCCCAAATTAAGAAAGTAAATCTTTTACAGTTAGATGGAATATTAGTTTGAAAACTGCAGAAGAAATTAACAAGGTCCAACCTGGTCAAGCAATGGATGTGCAGCATCAATATTCAAAACCAGATACGGTGAGCTTCGATTGTGCAAAAATTCCAATAGACGTGCCAGCCCAAGTGCTACCTTCATTCTTTGCACCCACGTAAAACTGTCTGAATTAAATTATAGAACAATTTTAATGGATGCAAATTTAAAGTTTTAAGCAATGAAAATTTTGCGAGGAAAATTAAAGTTTAAATTCATACTGTTGTCAAACCTTTATCTATTATGTTCTGCAATGTATCTTCTGGGTTTATATCATAGACAGCACCATATATTGTTGTATCCTGGCAGCAATGCCCTATTAATTTCACCATGCCTGGATGGCTTTACACACTTGGATCTTTCAGGAATTTCATTTCATCCTAGAAAAATACCAATATATGTGACAAAATAATAGAAAAATTAAAAAAAAAAAACACAATTAAAACATGCAATTTTAATATATAAAAATGGAGGGATACTGGTCTTTGAATACACAAACTTCAAGTCTACTATTCGTGTCATCTGGAGAAAGATCAGTGCGGGTTGTATTTGCAGCATCTTTCTATACCTTCACCGTCCCTTTTTTTGCATCCCTCGAGTTTGAGCCTTTTGGAATAAACTTTCCTCTGTACAATTTCCCGAACTGGGTTCTCCCCACCAAGTTTTCTTTGCTAAAATCTTCAGTCATATGTTTTAAATCCTCTGTAGATAATTTAATTGGTGCCATTTCTTTGTTCATCCACAAAATTAAAAGACACAAGTTATAAGTTAGACATTTTTTCTTGAATCGATCATAATGATAACTAATTGTGAGATTTATTGATAAAATATTAAAATTTTAATTTTAATGATTAGAGTTTAAATAATGAAACTTTAATTATCCCAAAAAAATTTTTTTTTTTGATGTTTATTTTACTAGATATATATAATATTAGATATTTAGAGACCTTGATTTTTTATAGAAATTTCTTAGAATACATTTTCTCTTAGCTCCTGGAAAATGGTGATATTATTGTCAAACAAGTAAACGTAGAAAAAAAAAACTTTTTCCTTGGTGGTCGTAGTTTGCAAGCAACATTATAAAAGAGTATTATATAAGTTAAGGTTTACGATGACATGTATAATTTTGAATTGCAAGATTTAAAGCTCACCACGTATGTATATAAATATTTGTTATTTTTAAAAAATAATTAAAAAATAAAAAATTACACGTATCAAGATTTGATTTATTCTCGTACTATTTACTAGCTAGTTAATTATTTGGCATGCCTTTTATTTTGTTGACTTATTCAATCGATCTAGCATCTATATCGACTCAAAATTGTATTATTTAAAATAATTAACAAATAATTAGCTGGTAGGAAATTGCGTGCAATCCAAAAATTAATGCCACAGTTAAGCTGGAAATTCCATGGTAATGATAATTAAGCACGTAGCATTAACTCGCAGACTCCCTGCACCAAAAAATGGATGAATCTAAACATCAAACTCAATATTTCATTGCACCAATTACAAAATTATGAGAATCTAATTAGCTTTAAAAGTATTTTTATTAAATATCAAATTAGATTTTAACTAAGATATATTCGATTTTTTGCCAAAAAGCTATAGTTTAATTCGAGTAAGTGTTAAATTAAGGTATTATTAATATTCAAAGTAAAATTTGAAAAAAAATCAATTTGAAGTTTTACTATAGTTAATATTTCAAGAGACATAAATATATTTTTCAAACTAATAGCTATAAGTTATTTTCAATAAAATTTCATGGATGATAATTATATATATATATATATATATATATATATTATCTTCTATCTTTCCCTCTTTTTTCATTAGTTTTTTCTTTTAAACACCTCCGAGGATTTAGTGTAGTTTTTTATCATTGATAAGAAGAGTTTTTCAAACTAAAAGGGGTAAGAGAAATTTTCACTAAATTCAATTACTTTTCCATTAATTAGTGTTTGATATCTTTTACATAATCATCATAGTAATGTAATTATTGGATGATTTATTATTGAGATGATCTTAACATTCATAATTTGAAATTATTTTATTTGATTAAAAATGATTAATTATTAGAAATTAAAGATCATTATATTCGGTGTTATTAAAAATTAAACATTATTTTATTTAAAAGTACAAAAAAAAATCTTGCATATTTAATAATTACATAAATTAAAAATTTTATGGTTGTTCAAATATAATAATTTGTAAAATATTAGTAATATTTGTTATTTTATAATAAAATATAGTTAAATTATTAAATTTATTTATTGATAGATAAATTTATTTTTATAATATAAATTATAAAAAAATATTTAAATTAAAAAATGAAACCAACTTATTAAATTCATAATACAAAAAATTATATGATATATAAAATATTAAAAAGTAAAAAATATATACAAATTATTTTGAACTTGTTATAATAAATATTAATTTGAAAATATAAAAATTTATAATATAAATAATTTAAATTTTAAGATGCAACAAGATTTTAATTCACATATTAAATAGATAAAATTAATTATTATTAATTTTACATATCAATTTCTTTCGAAGATAAAAATTTCTTATAATTTTATATGAGAATTAAATCACCTTCCAAAATAGTGATCTGATCACTTTTGGTGATCTAAGATCACTGTCATTTATGATCATCAAGTGCTTACCAAACACGATTTAATTATCATGTGTAAATCATCCTATTTTTAAAATGATCACTTTATACTAAACATTACCTTAGATAATTTCTATATTCACAAGTTGAATTTAGCTTTGGAAAGAGAAAAAGGCGCAAGGAAATTGTCATTATGCAAAAAAACAATGGTAATAGTAAATATTTGAAATAAAATATAATAAAAATGATAAATTTACATACCAACAGTTAATCTAAAGATAATTTTGTCATATTTCAAGATATTTACTATTTTTTTTTTTCCAAATCATGCTTCGCCAGCAAAAGCACCGACAAATGGCTTTTGCTGTTGATCAAAAGATACTGCCAAAAAGTGCTTTTATGCCTCCTTAATTGTCAAGATTATTTTCACTATCCTTACTCTAGATGGATTTGGGGTTTTCATATGTTTTAGGTTAGTAACGGACTTTATCTGCGGCTAATTCAATAAGGACTTGGTGGGTGGTAAATATTAACAATTTCATATAAAATACTAGGTTAAAATGATATAAAAACCCTAAAATTTTATAACTTTCTTTATATAAATTCCTATATTTTTATTGCACCAAAATAAACCATAAACCTTTAATTGTATTCAAAGTCCTTAATTTTTAATTTGTACCTAAAAAAGCTTTTAACATGATAAATAATTCATATAAGATATCAGTTTCTCACAGTCATAAATACTTGAAGTAAAATTTTTACTTATATAAAGAATTCATTTTTACATGACTACAAAAACTAGAAAAAAATTGCATTAATTAGTTTGAAAAAATAGTTTATTTGGATACAAATTAAAATATAATGACTTATTTAAATGTAATAAAAATATAAAGATTTTTATAAATAAAATGATAAAGTTTAAGGGTATCTTAGTTTATCAATTCTTATATTCTTAGAAGAAAAGTGATTTAAGGGGAAAGTGATATTGAAAGAAAATGTTTAACTCTTGAGATTTTATTGAATTAAAAAATATAAGATTTTTATGTTTAATTCATAAGAATGTAAGGTTATCTAATAAAATATTTTACTATGTTGTACTTAATAACATGTAACATTTATAATAATGACATGTGAATGACATATCACACGTAAATAATAAGTTGTTTTCATTAAAATTAAGTAATTATGAAAAATCATTTTTATTTTTTTAATAAATATAATTTTATAATTCTAATTATTATCATAACATTAATTGGTCTTATGCAAAAAAAGAAAAAAATGTTGGTCAACCTTCGTGATAAGATTGACATGAAGGTTGAAAAGGAGTAGTAAACCCCCTTTCCAGGGGTTCTAAGGGCGAAGCTCCCAAAGGCAAAGCTCCTTAAACAAATTTTATATATAATAATATTACGTAAATATATTTTAGATTTTATATGTAATAATATTAAGTAAAAATATTTTATTTTTATTTTTATTTTTTTCATATTTTCAACAAATATTATTTTTTTATTTTAGAAAAGTTATTTTTTTAACAAAAATTATATTTTTATCTTAAAAACATCATCTTTTATTAAATTCTGAAAAATATATATTTTTATTTTTTAATAAAAATTATTTTTTTATCTTAAAAATATCTTCTTTTCAAGAAAGACTGCATTTTTTATTTTAGAAGCATCGTTTTTGTTGAGTTCTGAAAAATATTTTTTTTATGTTTTGAATAAAGACTGTGTTTTTATCTTTAAAATGTCATCTTTTAAACAAAAACTAGTTTTCTATTTTAGAAAATTGTCTTTGTTTAATTTTGAAAAATATTTTCATGTTTTTAATAAAAGGCTATGTTTTTTTTTTTTAAATCTTAGAAGCATTATCTTTGTTAAATTTTGAAAAAAAATATTTTTTTATATTTTCAATAAAAATTACGTTTTCTATCTTAGAAATGTCGTCTTTGTTAAATTTTAAAAGATATTCTTTATATTTTCAACAAATATTATATTTTTATCTTAGAAATGTCCATGAATCCAGCGAATTCATAAATTTTAAATCTAAATCAATATCACTTTCATCTTAAATCACTTTTCATCTTTTAATTATTATTTTTTATCAATTACTAAGTTTTCGTACTAAAAAATGTTGTTGATATTGAAAATATAAAATTTATTTTGTTATTATTTTTTACCATCAATTACATTTCATATATTAAAAAAGTAACACTTTTGAAATTATAAAAAAATCAAAATTAAAAATTTTTAACAATCTATAACATTTTTATTTTAAAAATGTTTTTATTATAATTATTTTTTTCATAACATATTACAATATATCACTATATTTCTAACATAGTAACATTGTGTAAATGAAAATTTTTGAATTTATTTCGATTTTATTTTATATAAGATCAACTACATTGTATAATTATGAAACATTATCTTTCTAAAATTTTATTAGTTACAATCAAATATTTAAATTTATAAATGTTCAATTACACTTGATTATTGCTAGGTATCCAGTCATATGGTTAGAAATGAATCTGTACATGTTAGAATAGGTCTTGATTTTATCATATAATTACATTGATTTTTAAGGATAAAATAGACAATAAAAAATTATTATTGATGGTAAATGTGGGACAAATTTTACATTCCATTAGGAAATTTAAAAAACCTTAGGGAAATATGGGTTTTTAATTCAAGGCTATCACTTTAAAAAAAAAAAAAACTATTGGGAACCTTGGAAAACCTTAAGAATTAGATTTCATCAACTAAACTAAGAAACCAGATTACGAAAAGTAAGATTTCAACCAGTAATCTAATTTTTCTCGAACCAAATACCTTCTAAAAACATTTTTAGCCTTTTACCCAAAATATTATTATATTAATAATCCATATAATCACTTTTTTTAAATGATGTTCATTAAATTTAATATTTAAAATTTAATATCTCTATATTTTTTTTATTTTTAACTATTATCTCTTTTATAAAAAATTAATTAATACTCCTACTAATCTATACAACACCAGATTAAAAAGATCTCCAAAGATCCTGATCTTGACATCTAACATTTTTCTATTTCAATGTTCTTTTCTATCTTTGTTTTGTAAATGGGGTGTGAATGTGTAATTCGCTCAAATGATTTTGTGTTAGCAAATGAAAAAATGTTAATTGATATTTGTTATGTTGTATGCTAAATTAAGTTGACATTTGGTATTATGAAGTTAACATATGTCATATAAGTTTTTAAAATTAAAATAATAACATAAAAAAATAAAAAATAAAAGGATACATTTCTAATAAATAACAAGGATAAAAAAAAAAAAAAAAAAGAAGTGATATAGCAACTAGCCAAATATAAAAGAGAAAAGCGGAAGAACCAAAAAAAAAGAAAAGAAAGTATTGGTGAAAAAGAGGAGAACCTCTTGGATGAGTAAGTTTTTTTTTTTTTTTTTTTTTTTTTGTTATGAATTGAAGGATTGAATTTTTTTTTTTGTTTTATCTTTCAGGTTTGAATAAGAAAAAAAAAAATAAGTAAAAGGTTTTGTGTTAGATTTTTTTTTATTTTTTTGAGTTTTTAAAAAATCTTTTTCTAATTTTGAATTAATGCAAGTATAAAGTTGAAAATAAAATATTCCAATGAGATCAATGTTGATAGTTTGCTTTATGTTCATGATATTTTTTGATTTGACAAATGAGTATTTTTATCTCTTATCTCTTTTTTTTTTTTTTTTCATTTTTACAAAATTTTTAATATTCCTTGATTTAGGTTTTTAGTTTTAAGTTAATTAATAAAAAAATTTTGCTAATGATTAACAAGTAATCAAGGTGAAGCCATTTGTCCAATTTGCTTTAAGTTACAATACTTTTATTAATAGTATTTTACGATAGATTTGATAAATTTTATTTATATAATATAAAATATTGATAATTTATGTATTCGTATTATTTTTATATAAAATTATATGTCATAATTCGTATTAATATAAAAAAGATAATATCCCATTTGAATTAGTAATTTGTGTATTTATATTATTTTTATATAAAAATTATGTGTTATAAATCATATCAATACAAAAAAAAAAATAATATCTCACATGACCTCCTATGATTTATTACACTTTTCTAATGTAATACCTAAAATTTTTTTAATCCGGTATATAAACTTTATTTTTGTGTATTAAATTATCCAACCCCTTAACACCAATAAAATAATATTAATGTGACATTTAAATACTATCATAGGTTATATATTATTGTCATGTAATTTGAGATATAGCAATCATGTATTATTTTTTAAAATAAAAAAAATTTGCAAATATAATTTGAAAAAATGATACATGGTAGTCATATTATTGTTACATGATAGTCATATATCATATACATCAGTATTTAAATATTATATCAATATTATTTTAATAGTATTAAAGGTTGAAACAATTTTATATGCAAAAAATAAAGTTTAGATATTTAATTAGAAATTTTTTTAATTTAGATATTATATTAGATAAATTATAATAATTCAATGTCAAATGAAATATTATCCCTAAAAAACCAAAATATTTATTTTTTAATTTTTATTAAAATTTTAACTTGTATTATTTTTATGTTTTTATTTATATTATTTTAAAATCATATCAGTATTTTAAATTTCCTTAATTTATTTTATTGTGCTGCTACGTGACCAAAAGCCATCTTTCTTTTCCGTTCTGAATGTTTTGCGTGAGGCTTCCTACTTTGAATTTTCATTTTTCTTTAAAAAATAAAATAATTTTCAAAACTTAGTTTCCGCACAAATAATTTTCCTTTAAATTAATTTTTTTTTCAAAACCCTTTTTTTTTTTAAAACAAAAACACATAACCTACTAATCTTTATTTTCCATCACCTATCTCACTAGCGATTAGTATTCTTTTTTAAAAACAAAAACACGTAACCTACTGATCTTTATTTTCCATTACCTTTATCACTACTGTTTAGTAGTAATACCTAAAAAATACTACAGTAAGTAATTTTATTTTTTAAAAAAAATCCCCCAAAATATTTTCAAAACCAAGATTAAATTTGCCCCTTTAATCATACGATCAAAGATTCAAGATCTCTCTCCCTCTCTCTAAAAAAAAAAGTTCCAAGATCCTAGGGTTCATAAAATTTTCATCTCTAATTCTCTTATCTTTTTCGTCAATCGATCAATCATTTGAAAACCAATGGCAGAAGAGGCAGCAGCATCGACGCCCCCTCAATCATCCGCGGCTCCATTGGGATCTTCCGTTATACCCATAGTGAACAAGCTACAGGACATATTCGCTCAGCTTGGTAGCCATTCCACGATAGAGTTGCCGCAAGTGGCGGTGGTCGGAAGCCAGAGTAGTGGCAAGTCCAGCGTGCTTGAATCTCTCGTTGGCCGTGACTTTTTGCCTCGCGGTTCCGATATCTGCACGCGCCGCCCTCTCGTCCTTCAGCTCCTCCAGACCAAGCGTAAACCTGATGGTTCTGAGGAGGAGTATGGCGAGTTTCTTCACTTGCCTGGCAAGCGCTTCTCTGACTTCTCCGAGATTCGCAGGGAGATTCAGGTTCTTTATTGCTTGCCTTTTATGATTGAGAAGTTCAAAAGTTAGGCTTTTTTATTATTCAATTAAAAAAAGTTAGGGTTTTTAGTATGTGTTTTTGTGAAGTTCGGTCTTTTTGAATTTTCCTGTGCTGACTGGTTGCTTAAGGAGTATTAGAATTGCGAGATAAATATTGAAGCGAGAAAGATATTAATTAGATGATTAAGATACCGTAGCTGGTGGCACAATAGGTTGTGGTTAGGGAAATTGAGGGCTTGCCAAAAGGAATAATTAGGCTTTAGGTGACAGTGATATTGAATTCAATACATAGTTTTTGGGCTTTAGATGGATAGTTACAGCGAGTAGAAAAGAGAATCACTTAATTTAGAGGTTCTTGGCTGAGGATCTTAGTTAGATTTTTTGGCTTTCCCATTAGGTATCTAACAAACTCTAGCCTTTTATTGCTTGCCAGTTAATAATAGTTTTTATCAGATCAAGAACGAAAGTTATATAATATGTGGCATTGAGGTTTTTTTTTTTTTTTTTTTTGTATGAAAAAAAATGAAAAATATCTTTATGTTAAGTAAATCTCTATTGACTGCAGGCTGAGACTGATAGGGAGGCTGGAGGAAACAAAGGTGTGTCAGATAAGCAGATTCGACTTAAGATTTTCTCACCAAATGTTCTTGATATCACTCTTGTGGATCTTCCTGGAATCACAAAGGTTCCTGTGGGTGACCAGCCCTCTGACATTGAGGCTCGAATTAGAACAATGATCATGTCATACATTAAACAGCCTAGCTGTCTGATTCTTGCTGTTACTCCAGCAAATTCAGACTTAGCAAACTCTGATGCACTTCAAATTGCAGGAAATGCTGATCCTGATGGTAATTTCTACTATCAAAATCCCAACTTCTTCATTGAGTTGCTGTTTGATGTTTATTTAATTGAACAGTTTTGCAAATTTTCTTTTGGCAGGTTATAGAACCATTGGTGTTATTACAAAGGTGCATCTATCAATGTGACAATCTCCTTTTCAAATTATGACAAACTTATATTTAAGCTGTTTTAGGTTTCTGATTAGTTTTTGCTTATATGAATATGAATCAGTTGGATATAATGGACAGAGGTACTGATGCTCGTAACCTGTTGCTTGGAAAAGTGATTCCTCTTCGACTTGGTTATATAGGTGTTGTGAATCGTAGTCAGGAGGTAACCATGGAACCTAACAGAAATGAAGATATTAATTCATCAACTTGTATTTTATTACTGTTTTTAAATAAATTATTTCTATGATTTTGTTAATGTGGATGATTGATCATTTTTGCAGTTATTTTTTTTAAATATTATGCTATATTTATTACTTCAAAATGCTCTAATGACATTTTCATCTTTCTTCAAGTTGCTCCTTTGAATTAGAACATATATTAATCTTTTCATGCCATTTTGCATGGTGAGATCTTCCTGTCCATTTAAATGTCCTGTCATTTTGTTTCTTGTGGTCATATGCCATTTTCACTTCACTGTCCATTTCAAATGGCGTGTGATATCCTCAAAACTTTTATGTTTCTAGGCAACCTGAAGTATATATAGTGTAGAGAAAAATGGAGCTTGGGTTTGATGGTAGATGTTTAGTCAAAGGCATCAAAATAGATTACTAAAACGTTTCAAGGGTGCAAAAGCCAAGTACATGGCTGATTTTACATCATAACATATCAATAAATATTATACTAGAGCTTTGATATGAGTAACACTACTGCCTGAGAAACCCTTTTATTTCCTTCCCTTCGCAAAAGCAACTTTAAACTTATTTGATGGGAAGTAACTTATCATAGTTTTGCTTCTAGATGACTTCTTTTTTATTTTTTTAGTCATACCATGCATACAAGAGCTTTGACATGGATAATTCTTCTATCTCAAAAACCCTTTTATTTCTTCCCTCTACAAAACAACTAAAAGTATTTTAATGATTAGTAAATTATCATAGTTTTGCTTCTAGATGTTTTCCTTTTTGCACTTAATTGTATATCATATACTGCTTATGAGGCATCTTGTTCTACTAGTGTGCTGATAGTTTGATTGCACTTTTAATGTTCTCCTCTAAACAGGATATTTTACTAAACCAGAGTATCAAGGATGCCCTTGTGGCAGAGGAAAAGTTCTTCCGAAGTCGTCCGGTATGGCTGTACCAGCATTTAGCAATTGTTCATGGTTTGATACAGTTTCCATCATCAGTTTGCTTATTTCTTTTTACTGGTATGCAGGTATATAATGGTCTAGCTGATCGTTGTGGTGTTCCTCAGTTGGCAAAGAAGTTGAACCAGGTAAATTATTTGCAAGATGAAGTTTCCAAAACTTTTATGGGGTGTAATTCAAAATTTGGAATGTCAATGCTTTGCTCTAGTGTCCACACTTTCTGTTAATATTTACTTACCTCTGTCCTTCTATTTATTCTCCTTTATGTTATGCATTGGTGAAAACGAAATGTCCCATTTCCTTCTGAGCAGATTGTAAACTTGCATCATTCTACTCTATCAGTCTATCTAGAGCAATTTTCTGTAGGCCTAGTTATATCTGGAGGATTCCTGCTTTCCTTTGTTTCTTTACATTAATCAAGTCACCTTCATGCTTATAGGATCTGTTGAAGGCTTTATGGTAGTTGGGGACTTCATTTGCAATCCTCTCAGTTCAGCCTTGTGACCTAGTTGTGCATGGCATAGAGACATGTACAGCTTGGCAATCGAGGAATTTCTGTATTTTTCTTTTATCTCGTTGTTGATTCTTTTTATGCTTTTTCAAATGTAGATTTTAGTTCAACATATCAAGGCAATACTTCCTGGGCTGAAATCACGCATTAGTTCTGCACTGGTTTCTGTGGCAAAGGAGCATGCAAGCTATGGAGAAATCACAGAATCAAAGGCATGTATATTTGTTTGTCTACCATGAACTTGGTTGAGAAAAAGTATCTGAAATAATTTTCTTATGACAAGATTATGGTTTTATAACCCATAGGCTGGCCAGGGAGCTCTTCTATTGAATATTCTTTCAAAATACTGTGAAGGTAAATGTTTTGTTTGGTTATCTGTAAATTTTCTTATTAATATTCTGATATCATATATATTCTACTAATTGGTAATGATTCCATGAATCAATGCTTTGTTGGAAACAGCATTCTCATCAATGGTAGAGGGGAAAAATGGAGAAATGTCTACACATGAGCTGTCTGGTGGAGCTAGGATTCATTATATTTTCCAATCAATCTTTGTTAAGAGCTTAGAGGTATGTAGACTGATATTTGCGCCTTGATATTTGCATGCCTTTGCACTCTGAGGAATTTTTAGTTGGCTGGATTTCTTTTCCATTCCATTTTAGAGGTGCATTCTATTATACATCTCTTTATCTTCAGGGTGTTTCTTGACATCACTGTACAAAAGTTGGTTGTTAATTACTTTTCACATCATTTTACTAAATATTGGTAATATATTACTATCTTTGATCATTAACATTTCTGTTGATTCTGCTAATGTGTGCATTTCACTCCCACATGGGTGATTTTGTGCATGGTATCTGTAAGGACAGGATAAAAAGTGGTTAGCTGGGTTCATGATATTAATTTCTCACCTTCTCTGTTTTTGATAATAAAATAAAACCTTCTGAAATTTTGCTCAGAGCTACTGCTTCATTTAAAACACAGACATTAGGGGTCCTACATTGCAACTCTACAAATTGATGATGCATAGAACGTGCCTCTGTATGAGTGCTTTTATGTAAATATTTTCTCTGTTAACTGATTTGTTTTACAGGAGGTTGATCCATGTGAAGACTTAACTGATGATGACATTCGAACTGCCATTCAGAATGCAACTGGTCCTCGATCTGCACTATTTGTACCAGAAGTAGGTCTTAGTCTCTGCTACTTCAAATGTCTAATCTAAGAATATTTTTGTTTTTATACAGATCTACATTGCTGTTTTCCAAATTGTTGTGTGGGATTATTTTATGTTAAACTTGGTGCATATTGTTATAATTCAACATTTATGTATAGGTCCCGTTTGAAGTACTTGTTCGAAGGCAAATAGCACGTTTGCTAGATCCAAGCCTTCAATGTGCCAGGTTCATATATGATGAGTTAATAAAGGTGGATTTATCTTCCAGATTATCATTGTAGTCTCACAGCTCTATCACTTGACAATCTAGATTTTCTAATAGAATAATTTTTTTCCCAGATTAGCCATCGCTGTATGGTGAGTGAATTGCAGCGGTTTCCTGTTCTAAGAAAGCATATGGACCAAGTTATTGGGAACTTTCTCCGAGAAGGCCTTGAACCATCTGAGACAATGATAGGACATATTATTGAAATGGAGGTATGCTAATTTTAACTTCATATTATTTTATGTTTCTATTCCTAATCCTGTTACAAGATATGAACTTGGTACAGTTGAATGCAATACATGTTTTATTCATATGTTCTTTTCATCTTTAGTGATTTGTGATATATGCCATTAAATTTTGCAGATGGATTACATAAATACTTCCCACCCAAATTTTATTGGTGGGAGCAAGGCTGTAGAGCTTGCCAATCAGCAGATTAAGAATTCCAGGGTTCCTTTGTCTATATCTAGATCAAAGGTCTCTACTAATGGTCATTTCTCTGGTATTATTGCTTTTATTTAATCCCAATTCCTCTTGATTTTCATTCTTTCTCCGTTTTTTTGTTGACTTAATCAGGATAGTTTGGAGCCTGATAAGGCTCCTACTTCTGAAAGAGGTATTAAATCTTGGGCTATTCTTGCAAGACAAGTTAATGGAAACGTGGCTGATCAGGCATGAAAATTTGTGTTTCTGCTGCCAAATACATGCTCTCCTTACCCGTCTGTTCCTTTTTGCTTTTCCGATCTTTTTCTTCCTCATCTGTCTGTTTTCTATTATAAATGACTTGCAACGTTTTACTCCATTTGTGTGCAGGGAGTACGTCCTGTTGCAGATGTGGAAAAAGTTTTATCCACTGGTAATGCATTTTAGGCTGTCATTTTGAATTTGTTATATCTTTCTTTAACATCTGATGGTTCTTTTCTGATAGTTTTGTGATAAGAGTAGGACAGCCAAATATTCAGGGTTCTCTGTCTCTCTCTCCTTTTTTTTCCCTGAAAGGGGTCTGGTGGATTTTGCGGTGTGAATTTTGTATTTTTAATAGTTCTCACCCTATTTTGATATAATTATCAAGCATCATAAGAGTAAAATGATGTCTTATATGTGGGTTTTATCAGGAAGTACAAGTGGTTCAACTTGGGGTATTTCATCAATATTTGGCGGCAGTGATAACCGATCATCAGTGAAAGAGAGCTTGACAAACAAGCCATATAGTGAACCTGTTCATAACATGGAACAGTCCTTTACCATGATCCATCTTAGAGAGGTGCCTACACATCAGATAAATCCATCAAGGATCCGGTGCTGAATTTAAAAATGTGTTAATTCGATCTTGACAAGCATGTTTTTTATTCTTTTCAGCCCCCACCTGTCTTAAGGCCTTCAGAAGACCGTTCAGAAACTGAAGCTATTGAAATTGCTATCACCAAATTGCTCTTAAGATCATACTATGACATTGTTAGGAAGAATATAGAGGATTCTGTGCCTAAAGCAATTATGCACTTCTTGGTAAGTTTTAAACTGAGTAGATTTGCATTTTACATTTCCTTGTTTCTTTTCGCTATTTTATCCATTTCACGGCCAAGTTCCTGATAACTATGAAATTCTGAAAAGCACTATGGTGTTCTATTTAGGAGATTGTAAATCTTGTTAGCCAAATTAATTTCCAGTTTTCAGCTTATATTAGTTTGGTACATCTATGTGGCTTGACCTAAACAATATTTGGTTCTAAGTATGTTGATTTCCATCCTCCACTAGTTTAATCTGGAGAGAAGCATATATCGTGGCTGATGAACAAGGTTACTATTTTATTTTCTGCGTGTGGGTTGATGTATTTTAGTTACAGTAGAATAGTCATGCATTGTATGAAGGTTGTATCCAGTTTTACTTGTCCAATTATAACATGGAGCTAGCCAGTTAGTCAAAAAGTTTGCTTGAGCTTTAAGAGGTTATGTTTACCATATATTTCTTATTTTGGGACCTGAAACTGTTGTGATTTCTTTTAAATATAAGCTGTGTCTTCCTAAAAATAATTTGTGTTGCAATATTGCATTGTTAAACCGAAGCATTACATGAGTTTTTGATCTCTGTCTGTTGATAATATCTATATCCAGGTAAACCATACGAAACGGGAACTTCACAATGTCTTTATCAAAAAACTTTACAGGTGATATAGAGTTTTGTGCCATTGGACTTGATTTCAATTATTTATCCTTTTGATAATCTCTTTGTTGACTGTTGAGTATCCTGTATGTCTTATGATCCAAAACAGGGAAAATCTGTTTGAAGAAATGTTACAGGAACCTGATGAGATTGCTTCTAAGAGAAAACGTACTCGAGAAACACTCCGAGTTCTCCAACAGGCATTCAGGGTGGGTTCTCTTTTCTGCATATCTGCATGTTAACATGTCAACATGTCACATCATTAGAATGATCACTAGAGTTTTCATCTGTTTGTTAAGAGTACAAATGCCAAATGTCGTTTTCCATTTTTACATGCATGTCAATACGTCATCATATTAATATTTGCTTAATTTTGTTTTCTAACTAAATTAGAACATTAAGTGCTGAAGGAAGTTTTAACTAAATTTATTGGTTTTTCTTTTTAAAATCCTTTCGAATAGACGTTGGACGAATTGCCATTGGAAGCTGAAACAGTTGAGAGGGGATACAGTTTGGGGTCTGATCCAACGGGCCTACCAAAGATCCATGGACTGCCTACATCATCAATGTATTCTACAAGTAGTGGTTCCAATGATTCCTATGCAGCTTCTCCTAAAAACCCAAAATCTCGCAAGTCATCTCACTCGGGGGAACTACAGTCACACTTGTATGCCAATGCAGATTCAAATGGAAGTGGACGTAGTTACATGCCAGGCCTCTATCCTACAGTTGATCTGTAAGCCGCTTGAATGTGCAATTGTCAAATATGGAGGCATTATATTCCTTTGATTTCTTAGTCTAATTTCTCCCTCAAGATCTTTGGAATTCCTCCAACCGAAGCTAGCTCAAGGGTAAATTGCAGTTATCTTCTAGCTGGGTATCTGCAAGTCAGCTATTATGCATTTGCTTTTTGCTCCATAAATTTTCCTTGTTCTACTACCATATTATAGGGTTATAATCGCATTGTTTATTGCTCCAGAAATGAATAATGGGAGTGAGAAACTTGCTTTTTTGTTAGAAAAAAATAGTTTTTCCGTTTCCTTAACAATTCTTTATGCAGTCTGTTTTTTCTCCCTTCATATTTGTTGACATCAGGCAGTTTACGCGGTCCTACTACATGGGTGATAATGTATCTAGATCAAGAATGCTAGCCATGTTGTTTATATCCAATGTTATTTCATATATCAATGTAAAATTTGAGTGTCCTCGATTTCGGTTTTGCCTGTAAAGAAACGGGTAATTGTAATTTTCCATTTTATAATATGGAAGAACTTGTTGAGTAATAATAATAATAATAATACGGGGCCTTTAGGCCTTTACTAGTGCTACGTAACTTGACTCTAACACTCTTCTAAACCTGTTATAAGCCCTTTCCTACCTCTGCTATTCAAAGAAAACTCATTTTCTCTAGAAAATTCCCATATTTTCCCAAGAAATTAATAATGCCAAGAATCTCTGCATCCTGTTTCCGACTACGTCTACGTTAAGTCCTGTTTTCCGCACCTGCCACTTTTCTTATGTACAGTTTGTGGGTCGGCTTCTTTCTTTCACAAGAGTCCACCTATTGGTATTTGATCAGTTGCCTCCGACGCCAGTTCCACTATACTTTTCGTCTGGTACTCATTTTCCTTCTCTTTTCCTCACTTCTTTCATTAATTCTTTTCACTTTCTTTTGATAAATTTTATGGAAGGTTTTTTGAATGGTGGAGCAACCCAAAGAGTAAAATTTCTTCAATCTTTCACTCTCCGGAGGTTTTCAAGCTGAACTATGCAGAGAAGGAGAGACGTTTCAAGATCTGCGTACCCAGATGGAGACCATAATACGTATTATCATACACCAAGGAGTCTTTCGTGGAATTATACGAGTGAAGGGTATTTCTTTAAGAATATTAGAGAAAGTCGGTTTCTTACTAATCATCCTGAAAAAAGGCTCATCTCTTCTTTATTCCCATTTCCTGTCATAAAATGAGAGGCAAGGTAATCTTTTACGTCTCTTTTTTTGCGTTCTTTTTACAGTACTATTTCTCTGTCAATTTTTTTTTTTGTTTTTTACTGATTTTTTTTTCCTGAATTCTATCACTTTCTGGGGAACTCGTTGGCTCTGATGTGCAGGGACTCTCTTACGAGAACATGACAAGTACTGTCCAGGAATATGTTGAGAGCTTAATCATCAAGTACCCTTTCTGGAATAGAACTTTAGGTGCTGATCATTTTTTCGTGACTTGCCACGACATTGGCTTGAATGTTGCTGCCCGAGTGCCACATCTTGTCAAAAATTCAATTCGAGTTGGGTGTACACCCCGAGATGATGATGGATATATCCCACACAAGGATTTTCCTCTCCCTCAAATAATTCAGCCATTTTCTCTTCAAGCTGCTAGATTTGACCGTAAGAACAGGTAGCTTCGGTATAACATGCCATTGACCCAATACATGCTCTTGAAACATATAAATGCGAATCCCGAAACATTGATTCATCATTAAACTGATGGTAATTTATACTACATTCTTCTATCTGTGACTTGCACACCAATTTACCTCTAAAATTACACGAATCAACTGGCGCACGTATTTACGTTGCAGGACTACACTCGGATTTTGGTCAGGCAATAGCAATTCTAAGTTGAAACGTCAACTGGTTAGTGCTTCGAAGAATGATACAGAGCTTGACATCCAGAGCAAACGTATAAATAATGCCACCGGAAAATTCCCACACCTAGATAAGTTTAACACGGCTAAATTTTGCATTCGTCCTGGTTGGTCAAAAGTTCATGGCTCACGCATAGCACTCTCCATTCACCTTGGACGTGTTCCTCGTGAGATCCTATTCCAATATCTCATTTATAAATGTTTTTTTCTTGGCCTCCTTTTCTTAATTAGCTTTTAAAAGGGTCATGTGTTGTGGTTCAATGTTCCCATTTCCTTCATCTATTGTGATTGGCTTCCAAGCTGTTGCTCTTCTTCTTCTTCCAGTTACATCGTCAGACCACTATGATTTGCCATTCAATGATATTCTTGACTGGAGGAAGTTTTCCATAATAGTCAAGGAAGATGACATTCGACAGCTCAAGCGTATTCTTAAGAGAATACCTTACCGCAAATTCAGATTTCTACATTACAAGACAGTGCAGGTAACGAATGCTGGTTATCCCCTTTTGCTTTAAGGCATTGCACGCAAAGCTCAATAGTCTCCAACTTGTATTGAATTAGAAAAATAGGCCAGGATAACAGAATCTGCATGCTAAAACCTATGTGATGAATCTTTTCTCTGTTTCATTCTTTGTATTAAGCATTTTAAGAGACTACGATTTTTATTATTTCGTGTGCCTGCAAATCAGGTCCAGGGTCACCTGCAGTGGAACTCGCCTCCCATCGAAAATGACGCATTTCATATGGTCATGTATCAACTCTGGCTGCGCCGTCATGTTAGTAAGTACTGGTTTGATTGTGCTGCAATTGCTTCCGCAATTTAAGTGATGGTCGCTCTCTTCCTCTTGATCGACACAGTGAAAATTGTAGACTGGTATGGCAGTAACGCTGGTTTTAAGTGCTGAGGTTGAAAATTGTTCAAACTACTGCATTCAGGAATATTGTGCATATATTCTCTTATATGATTGTACCTTCCAAAATTTACTGGTTTCTTCTTTTGTTTTCATTCTTAATCCTCCTAGGCTGAAGAACACCTTAAAATGTACACCAGCCAGGTTAGCTGGATGTCGAGTTCACATTTTCTCATCCTAACAAGAAATATCTGGTAATTTAAGCAGGCAATTAAGTAGCGCCACTATTTATCTAATTTACGCCTCATACTGCATTTTGTCCCACTTAACATGGCCGAATTACTACTTCACTGTACATTAACACTGGCTGACTACAAAAGCCTATACTTAAATGCACATCAAATGCCTGTTGGATTCACAACTTACAACTACATAGGTTTAATGGAAGAAGCAGAAATGAAGGTGAAATAAGGCACAACATATTATTCACATTACATAAAATAACAAAATGCCTGCGTTAAGTCTAGCAACTCACATACAGGGGAATCCTGTGTCCATAAACGGCACATCTCCGGAAATCTATTGTTAGTCAAAACCAGCTCTGCCTGATCAAACATGTCACAAAAAAAAAAAAAAAAACCTGCATCTGGAAGGATTGAACGTCATATGCACATTGCCAGATCTTAAGCCTCAGGCCATGCGGTCCCAACGTTGTTATCATCAATGTCAACCTGTAAGTTTTGTGTAAGTTTTGTACTCGTGAACTCGAAGATGTTATAACATTTTTAGCTATTAAGCCAATCTGAAGTATATGGTTAGTCTCCTATATGATAGATGCCAGGTTGATAAAAATTCAGTACCTGCTCATCAAAATGTGAAGGAATCTCAAAATCTGACCCAGAAGCGTCGGCAAGCTCTTCCAATGTTTCCTGCATGTCCAATGCAAATAGACAAATTTACTAAGAGAGTAAAATATGCCTTCAAGAGCTCCTAATAAATGTTCTGCAACAAGTCTTTTAACCAAAAGAAGAAATAATCTCTCCCTTGTGCAATTACTTAAGAGAACAATATTACTATTTAACATCAGAGCTTTCTAAAATGATACGGAAAAAATAGTTGCCATCAAACCCATAAAAGTTAAATTGCTTGTATTAGCCAAAAATACAATAAGGTAGCATTTGATATCTTTTACAAGATCACCATGGTAATATAATTACTGATTGACACTCATGATTTGAAATTACTTTATTTGGTTAATAATAATTAATTCTTAGAAATTAAAGATCACTGTGTTTGATATTACTAAAAATCAAATATTATTTTATTTAAAAGTACGAAAATAACTATGCATATTGTAATGTTATACAAATTAATAATTTTAAAGTTGTTTAAAGATAATAATTTACAAAATATTAATAATATTTATTTATTTATTTGTTTTATAATAAAATATATTTAAATTATTAAATTAATAAATATATTTATTAATAGGTAAATTGATTTTTATAATATAAATTATATCGAAAAAATTTGAATTAGAAAATAAAACTAATATATTAAATTCATAATAAAAAAATTATATTATATAAATTATTAAAAAAATAAAAAAAAAAACACAAATTATTTTGAACTTGTTACAATGAATATTAATTTGAAAATATAAAATATATAATATAAAATAATTACAATTTTAAGATGCAACAAATTTTTAATTCACATATTAAATGAGTAAAATTGACTATTGTTAATTTTACATATTACTTCACCTTAGTGATAAAAGTTTTCAACTCTGTTATATGGGAATTAGATCACCCTCCAAGACAGTGATCTAATCACTCTCGATGATCCAAAATTACTGTCATGCAGGATCACTTAGTGCTCACCAAACAAAGTGATCTAATCACCATGTGTAGATCATTATAATTTTTAGAGTGATCACCCTATATCAAACACTACCTAAAATAAATTGCTTACGACCAACAAAATACCTCATCATCAAGGTTGACTGAGGAATTCTCCACTTGGACGGGAAAAGGATGTGAATTTTCTGCAAATTCCTGCATATCAGTGGACAACATTTGGTAAATCAACAAAATGCAATCACTGACAACCTAATATGGACAACATTTGGTGAATCAGAAAAAAAGCAATTACTTGCGAATTAATGATTCTAGATATTGACGTTATGTGGCAACAAGAAAACATAATATGAGAAGTAAAATACAATAAAATACAATAGGTGCACACTTCTGTTATATTTTGATAAAGGCTCATTATATGGAGGATAGCTTCTCATGCATCTCTACATGGAAAGATTCAAACAAGACCACATCCTCACCGACATGACATATAATGAACTCACTTTGATTGTCACTACTGAAAAAAGAAATCTTGGTACATCAAGTCTGAAATATCATCTCATCTCAGAATCTGTCTTATAATTGGAAAATCACAAGATAAATCCCTCCCATCCACCATTAATAGAACCTCACCTGTTCGTTTGATCTTATCAAGTGATTTTCATGATCCCAAGGTACAGGTTTGGTCTCTTCTGGGCTTCCCTGATGATAGAAAATGAGAAGTCCAAAGAGTCATGCCATGATAAAGCATCAATGGTCTGTGTTTCACAGTTAACGTTACTTCTATTTATGAAACAAAAGTACATTAGATGGGACAACTAACAACAAGCCTAGCTAAAAGTAAATGCATAACACTTAGTGCATCAACAAACTTTGCAGTTGCAAATTATCATGTTACATTCATGTTAGTTTTAACTTATCCAAGGAAATCAATACCTGCTCATCCTCGTTGGCAAAAGAATTTTCTGGTTCCATGGTTGAAGGCTTAATATCAGCTGGAGTTTCCTGTGAGATAAAACGACTTACAAATGAAATAAATAAAATATCTACCTGGTTCACAACAAAAAAAGACACTAATAACAACTGAGAATGAGATCGTAAATTAAGTGAAGAATTTTAACCCTATGGTAGTGAAGGAGAAGGCATCAGTATCTCCATTTACATACCAGTTCATTTGAATCAAAGTGAGCATTCCTCCCTCCTTTTCTAAGATCTCTCAGTGTTCCCTTGAAATAATGAAAATAAAGAAAATATGGTAAGTCACACAAAAGACTAGTATTGTTGTCATGGATACTAAAGCATCTATTTTAGTTGGAATGTGCCTACTGTCCAGTAGAAAATCAAGAACCAGGCTATAGAACAAAGTTATCATGCCAAAGAGATTCAACAAGAAATGGTAAGAGCAGGCCCACTGCATTTACCCCCAATCCCTCCTCTATAGGGAGAAGAGCATGTATGCTCGTGTTCAAATACATATTTTCTCCATTTTCTTCTCTTTTAACAACCAATCAGTATCATGTAATTGCATACCTAGTGCACTATCAGAGCCAAGGGTACTCTCATACCCTTGGCCATACTTTCAACAATGATCTTTCTATAAAACAATGTCATAATCTAATTAACTATGTTCAATCAGCGGTAGCCACGGAGGTATGTAGCCTGCATCTAATAATAATTTAAATGAATGTTGTGTCCAGCATATATGTGAAGAAGGTAATAAAGTTAACTCCTCTCAATAGAAAGGAAAATCAATCCCCCAAATAATTCAAAATCTGATAATGACATTATAGAAGGTTGTCTCAAGTGAGACTTGTCATAGCTTGCACCTACAAGTGTTACAAAAGTGTATAAGCCACCAATCAACAAAATCAAGCAAAATTCAATAAATTTCATTACACAATTAAATTCAAGTTTGAATGTCTTCAAAGATGCATAATTATGTCATCAAAAACTAATTATAAGTACCCAAGAAGAAAAGATTCATATATAGCAACTTACGACTATTCTACACCTACCTTGTTTGCCCACATAAGGCCACAGGCATTGCAAAGTGTTCTGGGACCAGCTGGCCCCCTACGCATTGCTGGAGTTAACTTCTCACTGATCCCACAATGTTGACAACTACCCAAACTGATAAGAAAAGCAAAAATGCAGAAGAAAAACATAAATACCACCGTTAACACAATTAACATCAACAAGAAAGAAACAAAGTAAGCTTCAAACTTACGCAGATTCCGGAGTGTTATCACTTTGATCCCAGCTTCCATCAGCTGAGTTGTAGCACTCCTTCAATGATGCAAACTGTCCATTCTTACGGTGCATCCTAGCAGGCAAGCAAATTTGAAGTGCACTTAAAAAACTAGTGAACAAACAATAGAAGTGCTTTGGAGATGAGTTAGTTCCAAATTTACCAGCTTAAGGAAAGCTTGCACATTTGTAGAATGATATTATGTAGTCTTTATCATTTATTTTTTTAGCAGCTCAAGTCCAGAACATGCAATAAACTATTTTAAGGCCCCACATTGAATTATTCGAAAAGCTTATCCCTACAGAATCCACCCTATCCAGTAAACCTATCCAAGGGAAAGGTTACAAAGCCTAGATTATATACCAATGACATCCTTAAGAAGAATATTTCAAGCATACATGAGACCTGAAAGTTGAGATGTCAAGAACAGTTTGATGAAGGATAATAAAGCTATTTTGTAATAGCTAGCAAACTTTAGTAAATATATGCAATAGTGATGCTCCATAAAGGACTATACAACCACAAACAAAACTTGAAAGAATAGACTTTGTAAACATGTCATCTAATTAAAGGGTAACAGCGGTAAACTTTATCACATGAACAAGCTAAATTAGCTTATTAAACTTCTTATAAGTAAAATCTCAGTTCAGCTACAAGTCCTACAGTCTAAGAGTTATTTATCAACAAACAAGGCAACATACCTGTGCGCGACCTCTTTTCGGCAAGTATAACGTATTTTCTTTTCAAAGCATCTCTCTTTCCGCTTTTCACGAAATCTTACTAGGGATGCAATTCTTCGTGAAAGCTTTGAGCCTCGTGAGGAATCACCCACAGCCTTGAACATATTTTAAGGAAATATTAACAACCGAACCCATAGATTCAAATAAATTTCACAAAGCAATGTCATATGCATAAAGAATACCTTGACCTTTTCTTGTAGTAGGAACTCGGAGCTGGGCACATTAATTGATGCATCATGTCCTCCCAGTAGTAATAACACTGCTTGCACCTGTGAAATCCAAGCAAATCAACATATAAAAACCCAATTGTTCAAGAGGGTTAAATGTATGTCCTTATGCTTTATTTCTAGTTGAAGCAATAATGGAAATTGTTTTACATCATCTAATAAATCCCTTTCCCAACTAACAGAAAAAAAGCCTCATATTACATAACTAGCTGGGTAGCTGAGGTCAGCTGAGAAGTGAACAGAAAAGTTTAAATAGAAAATTCCTTTTTATAGGTTCAAAATAATGATAACCTATTCAGGCACAATGAAACTGCCCTTAACACCAGTAAGAATTTTAATTAAGGGTTGTCCACAATGGGTTATCCCCACACCAGTAAGAAACAGGTGATGTCAATCTCATTTACCCACCCTATTGGCACACGTGAAATAGGGCATTCATATGCCATAACTCCACCAATGGAATGAAACTTTCCCCCCCAAAACCATAAGAAGTCCTGAATATCTGATGAAGAAACAGAAACAAAATAATAATAAAAAAAAGACCAATAAAAGGCATGCGCAACTAAGCCTAATCAAATTAATTACATTCCAAGACCTTCCAAAGCAATCTGGGATCATTGCATGGTCAGATAGTTAACAATTAATTTTAAACCTATAACTTCAGATTTGGGGGGCTATGGACATCATTATTGATTAGGCAACATCTTATGTCTCAAAATCACTTAGAGAAGCAAATAATCGACATGATCACCAAACACAAATAAGAAAGAAGCTGTCATAGTAAAATACAAGATCTCCTCAGTTAATATTGAAAATGGCAATACCTAAGCAAAAACAACTAATCTCAACAGCATCATTCCTAATTTTGACTGAATCGTAAAACTCAGCAATTTTAGTAAGATTTAGCAAAGCCAATGTATCGTGTTAATTCACAATTCTCAAGAAATATCCTCCTCTGTTTACATTTAGGTAAGACTGACAACACAAAAGTACTCATCAACCTAACCGTTTAACTCCCCACATTTCCAAATGAACAGTTTATTCCAACAAAAAAAACTACAAATAAAAGGTCCACATGCAACCAAACAATTAAAAACCTAAAAAATAAAAAGAAAATCAAACCTTTTCCGAAGTAACTGCGGGGAAGACATAGACCTCACCCTCGAAAGCGATGGTGAGTTCACTGGTTCGAGTCGCTTGAACAAAGCCTCCTCCTCCAACTCCATTGCCATGGTTTACTGAACTCATTACTCCATTCATGACCACCTCGTGAGCTCCGTTAATGTGTTTCCGCTCAAATCCTGCATCATCATCTTCATATCCACACGGTCTCGCTAGCAATCTCCGCTGGTTCACCGTATCCATTGCTACACCATCACTCAACTAAAACCGCCCCCTATATCTTCTAGAACTTACCAAATACCCTAAAACCCTAACCCTAAAAATTAGATACAATTTTTTTTTTTAAATGGAGAGAAGAAAGCAGTTTGTTGAAGAGTGAAAATTGGTTATTAAAATTAAACCCTAATAACAATGGTAATATAGAAAGCAATAGAGTTTGTTTTACGAGAAATTGTTTAATTCCCAGTAAGTAGAGCATTTTAAGGTCACAAGAGATACTAACAAGATGATATATGTTTCATTTTGGTTAATTAATTTTTTTTAATTTAATTTTATTTGTGAAATTAAAAAATTTAATAAGATAAAAGTGAATAATACAATAAAACTAGCAAATTATTAGTAATAAATAAGATAAATAAATAAATAAATAAATTTGAATTTAAAAAAGAGTAAATAAAAAATTCAGTTTTGAGCTTTTTTTTAAGAGTAAAATAATAAAAAACACTTAAATTTTATTATTTTATTTAGATAAATTTTTATACTTTTATTATAGTTAAATAAATCCTTAATTTTTATGTTATACTTAAATATATATTTAAATTTTAATTTGTATCTAAATAAAATTTTTAATTTGTATATAAATAAATTATTAATATAAATTAATTTTTTTATTTAACATAAAAATATATTTGAATACAAATCAAAAGATAAAAATTAATTTAGATAAAATAAAAAAGATATTATTTAAATAAAATGATAAAACTAAAAATTCTTTTAATATCTTAACATTGTTTAATTAATTTAATTTAACTGTAACTTTAAATAGAAGAATACAACTTAATTTATAATTCCACTCATTAAATTGGAGAAACTGCACGGGACGGAGTGTAAATAGTAATTATATTAATAAAAAAAACATAATCATGTTCTTGAAGTTTAACTTCTACCTTCTTTGACTTTATTTCATAGGTGATAGAATAATTTTACTTAAAAAAATAAGTTTAAATGAAAAGTTTTAAATGAAATTTGTAAAATTATTTATTAAAATTAATAAAATAAAAAAATTTTAAATTGATAAATTAAAATATTTTATTAAATAAATAAATAATTTTAATTTTAAAAAGTTTTAATATTTTTTTAAAATAAAGATTTTATTAAGAATTTTACAATATTTTACATCTAATAGATATTAATAATTTGAATTATAATTTTTTACATATTATCAGTGATCTTTTTATTAAATTTTAACAATTTATAGATTCAAATATTAAATTAAAAATTTTATTAATCTTCTTCTTATTGAACTCTGTCGATGCCTATCTTTACTTAAAAGTTTATCATTAATCTTAAAGACATTCCAAAGGCAACAAATTGCCCAATGTCTTTGTAAATTAAACTTAACAATTTTACATATGATACAATTACAATACGATAACACGACTAAAAAATGATATAAATAAAAAATAAAAAATTAATACGTTTTAAAATTTTAACTAAAATCATAAATAAATTTAACAAAACCTAAAAAATATATTTTATATTTTCATATCGACACTATGAGACATACGTTTTACATAAAATATGATACGAATATATATGAATTATCAATATTTTACATAACACAAACATTCGAATTATCATGTCTAATCACAAAGCAAACCAAAACAAAAAAAACACAATGAGTCGTCCTTTTCTCAGTTTGTTGGTGCTATTATTACAATCATCATGTACATAAAACAAACAAACAGAATGATGCATTATCTGAAAGACAAATTAAGAAATGGCTTCCTGTGGTGCTATAATCCTCAATTCAACATGTAAAGCTATAAAAAATGAAAGAAACGCTGAGCTCATTTAGTTCTCCATTGCAACTCAATCTGGATCTGTCCATTCTTTGAGTCTATAAGATGGTATCTCTCATTGATTCTTCTGTTGTTAACAACATCTGACAGATTGATATCAATGTAACCTAGGGTTTCCTGTTCATATAAACAAAATCTGGTTAATTCCGTAATAGCAAACTCCGAAACTACACCTTGAATACCCAAAAACAATAGCAACACATAAAATACGAATGTGTGTGTGTGTGTGTATAATATATCAAGTATACTTTATGGATGATTCCGGAGTTGGAACCACAAAAATCCTCAATATCCAAATACGTTCATCAACGAACTGTATTGCAGAACTCAACCAGGCTTCAATAAAGAGAAGTGGCAACTTTCCATTTTTCCAAAAAAAAAAAAAAAAACAGCGGAAACTTCCCGATGACAACCCATGCTATTTAAAACATTTCAAAGTTCAAACACAACAATTTTTATAATTTAATATCTATAGAGACTTTAACTCTTCATGCATCCAGAGCACAACAACCCCCCCCCCCCCCCCCCCCCCCCATTATAGACATTAATATTCGGGGTATAATCCTCCAAGTCCAAATACAAGGAAAATAACAATGAAATATTGAGCATGCCGGAGTCAAACATGGGTTCATTTCCAACACCCAAATCCAAGTCCAAGCAACATTGTTATCGTAACTATGCCTATAAAATGACAAACTGAAATTTGGCAAGTAAAATGAGTTGAAAGAGACATGCTAAAAAGCATGCAAGAAACCATGCAAACGCTACCTTTGGGTGCAGCAGGCCCATCCTTGATGAACTGCTGAGAACCTCCACATGCAATTTATCATTAATAGGTGGTTCATCTAACATAAATATAAACTCCTCTTCCCATCTTGGATCTCTGTTTTTCTTCACATACTGCACCAATAAAATTACCAATAACATACAAACAACTGACAAAAAATCAGGCTTTTTTTTTAACACTTTCAGTAACTCAATTATTCAAACTTAAAAGAAAACATGAATATCTAAAAGGATTCTTCCCACAAATGTTGCCTTTCTGTTCAATATTTTCTTCATCCAGTTGAAATGATTATCTCTTTAAAAAAAAAGAGCTATCACCAACCATCTTTCATTCGTTTTCATTAAAGATATAATTATAACAGAAAATACAAGGCGTGAATTTGGAAGGAATCAGTGAGCTCCCTAGGACAAACTACCAAGACCAGATGAAGATGAGGAAAATACTGGATAGCTGGAATATTGGCAAAGGTTGGAACAGTTTTCCAAGATGTTTTACAGGTAGGAAGTCTTTAAAAAAAACTATAGACTTTGCAAATAAAATTAACAACCAAAAGGGAGAAATTATTTTCTCAAAAAAAAAAGAAGATATTTTAAATGTTAATGTCATTACCTTGGTCTTTTTCTCCTCGCCTCTAAAGAGAATCCGCACATATGGATTAGTGTGGTGCTTTCCTTCAACATCCTGCGCCTCATGGACAATGACTACAAGCATACCTCCGCCATCAGGTGCAGTCACAGGAGCCTTCTGCACTGTTTTTGACTCCTCAAAAGTTTTTGGTATTTCATCTTCTTTGAAGGGCTTATATGTTAGTTCAACCACAAGCTGCCCACGTGACTTCTCATTTTGAGCATCATTTAAGTCCATATTTTTAAGGAGTTCAAGGGTCATAAGTTTTGGCTCCTCAGGAGTAAGTTCTTTCAAAGGAACCACATTCATTCCCATCTTATCATGCTTGCCAACCTGAGAAAGAACAAACATTTAAGGTAACAATAGAAACAAAAGATAAAACTTCAGATCAATAAAAAGTTGGAAAATGTGCCTTCTCCCAGTCAAAAACATGAAGCTCTAAAGCCTGGGTCTGAGGATCTTTAACAATTATATCAAATTTCTCATTCCATTCAGGGTTCAAATTCCTCTGCTTCACAGTGGTTTTCTTAGATGGAAGCTTATCCTCAGTTAGCCTTAGTTTAACATAAGGGTCTGATGCACCCAAAAGATCTTTCTTCCTTAGCTTCATTGCCCTTACAACTTTCACATGGAGAATTCCTACAGGCCTCTTACAAGCTCTGCAAGTTCGAATGGATTTTTAAGCCAAGACCAAAGAATTAAAAGTAAAAAAAGACAACATCAACTCATAATAAAATATGAGAACATCCTTGAAGCATACTTTGCTGGATCCAGAATTGGCACTTGAAGGGTTTTAGGCCAAAGGTACATGTTCGCAACCTGATTTTTGATGAGCTCCTGCATTACATCCCTTTATTAACATTCAAAGCTATGAACTATAAATTCATACAACAAAACCAACTGGGGCATTAATGAGAAATTTTTTCTTATGTCTGTAAATTATGAACACATCCTTCAAGAAGTTAGTATAGGTAAAACCACCACTAAAGAGGGGTCCACCAACTTCTATGATAAAAATTGTACATTTAGAAAAAGGTGCCTTGAACTGATTGCACTTTTGGTAAAAGAAATGCAATTTCAGACACTTAATAAAGCCTCATATAGCATCCACTTAGGTGACAAACTTAAAAAAATGAGAACAGGACATTATATGGCATTCTACCTGGACAAACCTGTAAAGACCAGGTATTGACATGAGATCAGCCCCTATAAGCTTCAATCCAAAGTCAACATGGGGCTGCAGATCAGAAGACATATGATTAAGAGAAATGAAAACTAATAAATATTCATAAAAAAAGTGTGCGTGCATGCGTGTGTGTGTGTGTGTGTGTGTGTGTGAGAGAGAGAGAGAGAGAGAGAGGCAATACATCCAAAAGAGAAGAGAGAACTAATTACTAGTGTATATATATCATATATAGGCTAATAAACCAGAGGCTATGAGATAGTTCTCCCATTCCCCAAATATAATTTGTGCACTAGAATACTTAAATCGTTCATTAAGCATTATCTAATGCTTTTATAAGAGTACCTGCACATATGAGCATTACCTCCAAATTCCTAAAGATAAGATGGTATTGAAAGCATTCCCAAAGGAAGCTAGGATTTATTTTTTGAAGGGTTATTTGTTTTGTTTCAAATTCAGAACTATCAAGTGCTTAATACCAAAATTTTACTAAAAATGTGACAAGGCAAAAAAAAATTATTTGATCAATTTTGGAGATTCAAATATCATTATGAAACTAAGTAATGCTTCCATCATGAAATATGCAAAACATGATGTCTTAAAGTGGAACTTGGCACTAGTGCATAAAATTTTCTATCTGATGCTAGATGAGAGTAATCTGGCCAGCTTTATATTTAGCATATTGAAAACTATTCTGTTTTCCATTAATTTATTTACAGACTAAATATATGTCCCACAGAGGACACATCTGGCATATACTTTATGTGGATAGCCACACAATTTGTAGTTAAAAATACTTTATAATATTAACTATTTACCTACTAAATACATATCTAACAAAGGGCACATCTGGCATATACTTCAGGTGGATAGCCACACAATTTGTAGTTAAAAATACTTTATCACATTAAAATGTCAATCCATCAAAGATCTAGATAATATAATTGAATTAATTTCATTCATAATCTCAAACCTTCTCCATCAAGGACACATAGATATTAGCAAAACATGGAAAGCTTGGGACCAAAGGCTTTAAGGTAATACGTGGTAGAGCAAACACTTGCAAATCCACAACCTGAAATTATCCAAGCAACACACAATTAACAAACAACATACTCTCAGCTCTCTAACGCAAGTAGTTAAGTGTAAAAAAGTATTCCTTTTTAAAGTAGGATAAAATAACAACCTGGACAGTTGCTTTAAGGCCAAATGCTTTTACAGCAACAATAACATTAGGATTTCCAGCCCACTTTATTGATGGTTCCATGATTAACTCCTTCTCATCTGTGACATAAACCTTCATACCTGTGAAAGAGAAGAACAGCAACAAGGTCAGTGTGATATCCAAAAAAAAAAGGGGGAGGGGGGTGGGGAGAAAGAAATCAACTACATCAAAACTGCACGAATATAGGTTTTGATCTTAAAATCTATGCTTTGGTCTAATAAGCACCAAATCTTAGGGGGTGATATATGTCGCTTTCACATCTAAACATCCAGGACCTACTCATCTAGTTTTGGGGGTAAGGGAAGAGGACTGCTACCAGAATTTATCTCGGAATGCAATGCAAAGTATTTGAATTAACATACATAGCTACATTCTTTTTTTGACTTCGATGTGACATGCTGACTCCAATAATTTGGCGTGCATCAAAGCAATCAAATCCTAGACAGCGGCATTCCAAAATAATTATTCATGCTTAGTACAATACAATTTATGCTAACTCCAATACCTATTCAAGATTACCAAGAAGAGATCGAAAAATTTATCCAGCTTTTCTTCGCAATGCCTTTCCAAGTAAAAAGATAAGTGGCATAACATTTGCAAGTGGCAGAACAACCATTAAAGAGTAATTGATTGATTAACCTTGGAAAGTTGGCGGCAAAGATCCTAATGTAAGTTTTTCAAACTCAACAGCATCAATTTTGTACTTAGGAATTTGCTCCTCAATTATGGGTTTGGCAATATTCTTGGCAGTCATGCAAATGGCCTACAAAAGAGTAAGTAAAAGGAAAAGAGCTGAGAACAAACATATAAAGAAGGAAGAAGATACGGAGAAAAGAGATGTTTGTGGGGACCAGAAGTCAAACCTTGTCAAGATAAGGCCACATATATTCCAAAAACTTATTTATCCAGTCAACCTTCACATACACCAAAAAGAAAAAAAAATGTAGTTTTCAGAATACAAGGCAGCAAAACATATGTAGAAGGACAAGGGAAGAATGTGATAGACACTAATAACAATAATGACATCGACGTACACGGTCATAGTCTGGGTTTTTTACCCAGAGCGGTATCTCTGGAAGCATCCTTTGTAAAGTCTCTGAATCTTGTTCAACCAATGGACGGATTTCAGGATCCTGATAAAAGCACATATACATCTAAATAAACTCCATAAAATGCAAACAAAGGTGACAGATATCAAATATTGACGCATACAACAATCTTTCCTTCAGCTCTCCCATTATGTTCCTTTTTTCCTCATTTATCATATGAACAAATAACAAAAAAAAAAAAAAAAAAAACAAGTCACCCCATTGTGGCTTATTCTTCTTTAAACTCAGCTCTAGGGCCCCCGGTACTAGAATCATAACTAAACCCCGAAATTCAAACATGCATTCGAAATTTCAAACACATTATTGAAGAATTTAACTAGTTAATTCGTTCATTCTACGGATGCAAAATGACAAAAGAAACGAGTTTTAGAACTGTCAATTAGCAACACGAATACCATCAAATATCACAGTAAGTCATGTTGATGTAGAACAAGCAAGGGAAAGAGGTAGAAAAATAAAAAGAATTCAATCTAAAAAGAACCCAAAGCTTAAAATAAGTTCTCTATAAGATTTAACACAAAAGAACATAGAAAGAAGAAATATTACCTTGACATCGTTAGGCTGGAAGTAGGTGAAGAGGAAATACCCGATCACAAGACCCGTTGAAATCCCAACTCCGAATCCACAAAAACCCAGTACATTACTGACAAAACCCATCAATTCCAAGGAAAAAAAACAAACAAACAATAATCCTTTTTTTGTAAAGATGATGCGATCGGTTAGTTTGATGGGTTTGTTATAGCAGGGATGCGCTTAAGAGTGACGTTTTGGATCTGTAAGTTGAGTGCTCATTTGAAGAAGTTGGATTCCACAAAGAAAACAGTTCTTGGGATTTGCTTCCGTCACCATGTCATTAAAATTATTACTACTAGCAGTTGGTTATTGTTAATTTCCATTTTAAGGTTGAAATGTCTTTTTTTTTTTTTTTTGTTCTTTTTTTACGGGAAAAAAACAAAAAGGTTTTTCTCAACTTTTTTTTTTTTCTTTGTCGTTTCTTACAGTATTTTTCTGCGGATTAACGTGGAGCAAATTTTTTTATTTGAATAATTTTTTAATATATACGTTATCATCAATATATTTATATTTCGAACAACATAAGATTAATATTAAAATTAAAAATAATGTATTTATTTATCTATATTATGTGTAAAACTTCAGATTAAATTGGTATAAAAAATTGACATCAACTCAATTGAAAAATTACATAAAAATTAATTTAATAATAATAAATACAAAATTTAAGGTACATAAAGTCATTTTACTTTTATATGAACTCTTTTAAGGAAAACTTACCCAATTCTAAAAAAATTATCACATTTTTACTTAAATAAATTTTCTTTTCTTTATAAAACACTTAAATGAAACCCACATAGTGAGTAGCAAAATTCTAATTTTTCATAAACTACATAATTTATATTGTGAATGTACATATAGTTGTAGATGTAATTGATATGTTTTATTTATATAAATATTTTTATTTTATTATATAATTAACCTATATTAATATTTTTTATATAAAGATATATTAATGTTCCTATTATTAAAACATGTATTATCCAAATAATTTGATTTCATATATAATAACAAAAATTATAATTTGTCATATTTTATTTGTGTTTATTTATATTCTTTCGTATAAGCATATTATAATCGGACATACTTTACAAATGTGAGTTTCAAAATCATTTAGAAAACATTTTTATATTAGTAATTAATATTAAATGAATATCTTTATTTAATTATATGATTTTTTTTATAAACTATTATCTCCTAAAATTGATCAAAGAGTCAATTCTTTGTGAGGTTTCAAAGGGATTTCTCATTTAGGAAATTTTAGAAAGATTTTCACTTAAAATGCGGATCCTCAGATACGGATTCCCCAAACAATCCTTATGAACTTTGAGATCCAATAATTTAAAACATCATATGATAATACAAATATGATACAATAATGAAATATGAAAATAACTCGATTTATATTTTCGTAATAACTATAAATGCTATATATGAGTTTATCTAAATCAAAAAATATATTTTATGTTTTTTATGTTGACACAAATTATAACATAATTTTCATATAAAATATTACATAAATACACAAATTTTAATATTTTATTACACAATACGAATGCAGATATAGCCAAGATTTAATAATTGGTGAGAAACGGTGAGCCGAAGTGAGAAAATAAGAAAAAGACAAGCGGCCATTCTTTGGCATAGCAGCCTCAAAAACTGGGACATTCAATGGTTCAAGCTCCCTTTATCAAAGTTATTTTTCACACACAAGTATTTCCACTTTTGTGTGATAAGAAAGGAAATTGTCAAAACAAGCTGCTAGTTTCAACATATAGTGAAACAAGAACAATTGCTAATGTTAAAGTGATCCTAAGTTTTGTTTTACTCCTGACTGACAGAAACTAATTAGGCTGTATTTTGCAATTGCGCAATCATTTACATAAGGATCATAGGCAATGAACCATATCTACAGTTGTCAAACGAACTCAATTATTACAACAAAGTTTGACATCTGCTTTCAAACAGCAAGTAACATAGCACTCACCACAATGGAAGGAACTTGTTACTCATCTTTCAGCAGTCACAGCGGAGTTATCTCCATTAGATAAAGATACAACGTCTGTAGTCAAAGTTACACCCTCTGACTCACTAGCTTCAGCATCATTCTGATAAACACCCATGAAGTAACAATGTAATAAGATTCAAGGAAATAACTCAATGAAAACGAGTAATTAATAACTATGATTAATATTGTTTTATGAGTCAGCAATACCTGCTCAGTAGTCTTTGCAGTCGGATCCTGGTTTGCTACTGTGGAAACCTTTGAAAGGTCTCTCAAGACACCCTGCAAATCAAAACTTCCAAAGTGAATGACCAAAGAATCAAAAGCGATTATCAGAAATTATATTTTCTAAGAGCTATGAGTTATCCTCAGCAAGTTACTAAACTTCAGAAGACATGACTAACCACTTAAAGGATATATTTACTTCATAAGTCACCGAACAAATTGAGGTTAGGTGGTGCCAGAAACGAATAGACCAGAAGTAGAAAACTGAATTTCAAGGCTGTATCTTTCAAAACTTTGATTCTATGGCTTGTTCCTTTCCACGGAGGTTATGAGATCATTATATTACTAGATCATCAGATAAGAAAGCCCAAAGTTTAGTCTTAGGCTTTTGAAGAACTTTAAGGTTTGTTTAATTATGCACCCAAAAAAAGAGGTTTTTTTTCCCATATTTCCCATCTAAGAAACTAAAGTGACTGATGGCAAATCAAAATGTTGAAGCCGTTGGTATAAGGCCAAGGATGGTCCATAGCTTTCCATCACAATAAGTTGTCAAGGGAAGAAGAAACTAAATTAATCTTTAGAAACATCAATAGCAAATATTGGACAAAAATAACTCAAAACAAGATGGTACCTTTAGTTTGTATTCAAGCCCTTTCATGATGATGTTCCCTAATTTCAAATTCACTATCAATTCAGAGCCTAAGGATGAAGAAATATTGGAGGTGAGTTTTTCAAGTTGGATCAACTAACTGATTTTTGAAGTGAGACGTGTCCACACGTCTTTAATTAATATCCAGCAAATAACAAGTATAATTATGGCTGATTCATCTAACCAGTAAGTTTTCTTATATATATTTCATACAAAGAATAAGTAGCTCAAAGACTTAACTTCGCATCATAAAAGTAATTAATTTCAACAAAACTTGAGAAGACTTTGAAAGGGCTGATTTGTCCAAATTTTAAAATTAGAAGGATGAAAATAAATTTGCTTGCACCACAAGGTTTCATCCATCTTAACTTTCGATTTTTAAACTTGTAATAATCATAATTTGACATGTGGACTAAATATCTTCTACACTACTTAAAAATAAGCTTCACGAGATAATCAGTCATATTCTTGAGATATGCCTTTCTAACAATCACAAGTATTAATCATAATCTTGTGTGATTAAATATCATTAGATCTACAAAGAACACATTATTAACATAAAGTTAGAGGGCTGTCAATAATCTCATAGTATGCTCTCTTGAGTCTGCATGCAATTAAATGAGGAATAGACTTATGAACAACTCTTTCCTGGTTTAGACAAACCTTATTTGCCCACTTAAGTCCGCATGCATTGCAAAGAGTCCTTGGACCAGCAGGTCCACGACGCATCATAGGAGTTTTCTTAGAACTAATTCCACAGTGTGTACATCTACACAGAAAATTTCACAAAATAAAGAAGAGAATCTACATAAATCCCTTTCATTAGCCCATAACAAATGATAGCTGGAGCACAAACTTGAAACTAACATCTTCGAGTGAGTTGTAATACCAATCTAATGACAAATTAAAAGAAAGTTATTTGATCATAGGACAAGCTACTCACAAAATTTCTTGCATGCTCTCATCTTGTCCAGAACCTGCTGCTCCACTCCAGCCTGAAGAGGCTGAGGCTACTTCATCAGAAATCGCCTTCGATGATGTGAACTGACCCTTCTTACGTTGCATCCTGATGAACCACACCTAGCATGTTAGAAAGTGGCCTGAAGAACAAGCTCAAAATGAATAAAGAAGAATGTGGAAAAAGAAGAGAAACTGATCATTGGAATACCTGAGAGCCACTTCTTTCCGCACGGTATAGCGGATTTTCTTATCAAAGCACCGCTCTTTTCTCTTCTCCCGGAACCGGTTTAAAGAAGCAGCTCTCTGTGGTTGAATTGACCTCCCAGGAAAGTCACCCATGCCCTATGAGAACGCCATGAAAGAAGCAAAAATATGAACAAAACAGAACCTCCTTAAAAGAACAAGTGACAAGATAACTAGGATGATTGAGCTAACGCATACCCTTTGAGTAACAGAAACTGTTCCCAACGCAGGAATGCCTGAAGGGATTTCATACCCACCAAGAAGTAACAATACTTCCTGTACCTGAAAAAATCAAGCACAAATAATTATGATTTTCCTCTTGTTACTTCATATCTGAAACTTCTAGGCCTAATAGCACCCACTTCAATTCATCTGCTAATACATCATTATTTTTACACGATCAATAAAAAAAATCCATGTAAGTCTTATATCATAATCACCTAATGTTGAACTGTACACTTGAATTTACAGAAATGACCCCAAAAAAGTAAGAAAATGAAAGAGGTCCATGACTTGGTGGTGTAACTCTAATTAAATGTTATCCTAACACTTAATAAAACTAACGAGTGGTCTGCTGTTACTCCCTCTTTTTTGCCAATAGTCGTGTGGTCTATCGGTAAAGTGCTAGACTCTTAGTTCTAGTGATTAGGGTTCAAATTTAGATAATCTCAAATACCAAGAAATAAACAAATGCACAGCATACCAAGCAGATATAACTAATTCAGAAAAAAAAAATTTATGTAAATTGAGGAGAAGAGGGGGCCTTTCTTCATTTGAATAAAGTCATTAATGCACAATAGTCCACATTACTTTAAACAAAGTAAGAGTAAATGACCATATAAACCAGAACATGGATGGAAAACCAATGCTTTTCAGCTAAATTAGCATTAAAACACAAAGGGCCACTACATAATTCGCCAAATTAGCAAATAAACTCATTAATTCATCCAATCAAGCTAAACACAGAAGCAAAAAGTAAACAATTTAAAGAAAAATTAGCATAAAAACTTTAGCAAAAAATAATACTTATCAAAAACTAAAAAGCCCACATGAAAAGAAAAACGAACCTTGTCAGGAGAAACGGAATCGAATACGTAAACCTCCCCTTGAAACGAGAGGGTAAGCTGATCTGCGCCAGCATTACCGGGAACGGCGGTTAAATCTGATCCTTGACCATAAATATTGGCATGAGAAGCTTCTTCCGTGCCATTATTCATAACCGTAACAACGCCACCGCTTTCTTGGAATCCAATCTGAGGGTTATCCACCGGCTCTTCCCCTCGTCCCCCACCGCCTCCGCCAGGAACATCGTCATCTTCTTCTTCTCCTAGGTTTTGTTGGATGTTAATGGCACCGGAATCGTACATTGATGTTGGCAGGTGATTCGAATTTTCCATTCCTTTTGCATCGAAATTACCAAAAACTTTTGAGTTTTAATCTCAGAATAAAGTTGTCAGAAAGGGAAACAAAGTAACTAAAGAAAACTAAGAGGAGAATTCAAAAACTGCGGCTAAAAAGGAATAAAAAATGGTAAAAAAATTAAAATTTATAAAAAAAAATGTTACTTAAAGTATTAATTCTGGTTTCAGGAAATGATTAATTTATTTATGTGAAGCGACCGGAGACGGGATAGAAGAAGAAGATTGTGGGGAGGGAAGACAAGATGAGAGATAAAGAAAAGACCCCTGATCAATGACGATATTTACGGTTAATGCCACTGAGGTGGAACGGCCTGGCCACTCACAAGAAAGAATTTAGGGTTAGTGGGCTCACTGGGCTTAACAACAGATCGACGCGAAAAGAGGGACCGATGATTTACGTTTTAGGACCAAGTAAAGGGGATGAATTATCCGATGGTTTGTTTAATTTATTTATTTTTACATCATCTGACAAAGTTGTCCATTAAAAAAACATGGATGCCTGTCTCCGACGTACAGAAGCTCATAAGAGAAAACCAGACAGATGCTATTTTATTGTTTTTTAGGAACTGAAGACAATGAACGTAGTAGAAGAGGTGAAGCGACTCAATCAAGAAATCCGAAGACTTGGCAAGATCCAACTTGATGGTTCTTACAAGGTTTCTTTTCCTCTCTCACTTTCTCCTTTTTTTCTGGGTTTTAATTTTTATGTTATTTGGACATATCTGGATCTGGTTTGGTCCATCTTTCCTGTATAACTATGACAATGAGATCTGTTTTTCTTTACCGTTCTCAGCTTTACTACAGAGGGTATGAACTTTAATACAAAGTTATGATCAAAGATATAAAAAACCATTGCTGTGGCCTCTAAGAGGGTTGAACCATGAAAGAGAGAAGGAAGGTAAAGCCAACACAACATAAACAATACTGGAAAAGTTTGGGGGGCGAAAACTGATAAGGCATTGATATGTAATTAAAATTCCAAGTAACAAGTGTCTCTAGCTTAGTACAGATTTTACTGTCCAGTCGTGTCCTCCAAGAGGCATTAGTTGGATCTTGAAACATTTCCCCCTTTGCCATTGTAGAATAAGTGACAAGCTTTGCTCCACTCAAACCATTCTGCAAAACCAATGAAATAAAAACCTTTGTAGTTTTATCTGGCAGAACTTAACTCCATAAAATGGCATATTGAAGAACGCAACCCTGATTCGATTTCCATGATCCATTAGTGCCAAGGACCAAATTTTTTAATTTTCACAATGCCAGTGCTAATGCACGAATTCAATTTCTAACATGCTAACATTTTCGTTCTTCAAAGTACCAATTTCTTCTAGATTCAAGCAAAGATGCCCTGAAAGTCCTACGGAAACTATTTTAATTCTACTTATATATTTATGTCCAATATTCTTCTGTTTATCTCCTGGTGAAGCCGTTGTAAGACACCTTATACATTCACGGGCTCAGCTGTCTTAAATTTGCGTTCTGGGTTTTCTTTGAAATTTGCAAATTGGAAAAATATTTGGGGTGAGCACAACAGAAAATTCCTTGTGAATATCTTTGCTGCTGACAAACACTCAGTCTTTTTCTGTTTTTGCCTAAGAGGAGATGGCACATAACATCCAAGTATTCTCTATTCTTTTTGGTTTTGAAATGCCTGATGGAGGAACCATATTCTGCCTCGTTATTAAGATTTGAAGCTTGATGGTCATTAACACGTTTTTTTTTTCTTTTTTTTTGGTTTGGGGGGGGGGGGGGGGGGGTTCTGGGCTACCTTTTATAGTTAAGGATTTGTTTGGCATTAAGAGAGGTTATACATATAATTTTTATTTGAATTACGTGAAAAAGGAGAGGCTATTTAGTGATAATCATAACGGGCATTAGCTTTGGCACTAATATGCTTAATTTAATTATTGTTTTTCCTAATTAAATTTCATGATTTGCTTTTTGATTCTTACTGTTACCATTTACAACAAATTTAAATAAAAACCAGAATTAAATTTGAGAAGCATATGATTCAGATATAATAATATATAAAAGTAAAATTATGGTTTTTTTTTTTTTTACGCAAAGAAGTCAAAACCTGGAAGAATTAGGCAAGAGGTTGACACAGTAGGGTTTTTTTTGTTTTGAGTAATAGAACCCATATTATATATTCAAAAGGTGGCAAAAAATTAACACTATTGTATATACAATATGGGTCATGCATGTTCATATCATCTGAAACTGCACTTGCAAAGTTGGATGATTCGTGGTACGATTTCCCATGTTGCTACAACGGTATGAAATTTTGTTGTCCCATATGTTCAAAGGTGTGCTATTCATGATGATCGGTGTGCAACCATTTTCGAAGCACTAGTTGGGACACTAAGAGCAGCAAAGAAACGTAAAGTTGTTACGTATGATGGTGAACTACTGCTCCAAGGAGTTGATGACAATGTGGAAATTACACTAAAAGCAATAGAAACTCTGCAGTACAATTCCAGCAAGGCTTGATTTGCTATATATACAATTAAATGTTAATCTTGCTTTGAATCTTGGTTCGGCGTAACGTTAATTTTTTTAGAAACTCTTTGCTTGATTAATGTTTTCCCAAGAGTGAGCTCTTGCTGGTCACTGGTATACTGCACCCAGATCTGTATATGTTTGGTTTATATTCAAAAACTGGAAACAGGGTTAGTCTTTACTTATTATTTGCTTTCAGTGGCATCAACTACGTGTATGGTTGTATAATTATAAATTCAGGGAAAGAAAAAAGAAAGAAAGAAATGAGATGAAAGGTAAAGAGAGAGAGAGAGAGAGAGAGAGAGAGAGAGAGAGAGAGAGAGAGAAAGAAGATATGAAATTTCTTCAAAACTTCTAGCAGAGTTAGAAGTCAATACTTAAGACTTCAAATTCAAAGATCTCATATTCAAACCTTAAGAAAAAGAGTGAGGATTATGAAAATATAGTTAAAGACTCAGTGTACTTGCATGCATAGACCAAAAAGAAAAGTTAGAAAGAATTATGCAAGAGACAAAAACAATGTAATATGCATTTTCAGAAAAATAACGTATGATAAAAGAGAAGAAAGAGTTGATGGGCGCCTAACATACAATTAAATTATTCAAAGACAGAGATCTTAGGACTGGGATTACTTAGAAAACAAAACTTATTTTGTTGGTATGATCGGCTAAGGCCATAGGGAGAGGGGAGTTTGAATGTTGGATTTCAATCCTCTATAAAATATTGATGCTCCCTTTTACATGGCATTTCAAATTCTGCCTGGAAGCACATTACCAGATCAAAGAAAAAGAACATGGTGTATCAGACCAAATCTTTCAACTTAGAGATGGGATTTATCTTACCAAAAGCTTTGAGTATTCTCTGCTTGCATCTCTTTTAAAAAAATTTTCCAACTGATTCTATATTAATGTAGAATTGTAGCATCTATCACTTTTCAACTATCAGTTTTATGACAAACTTACAAGAAAAATTTAAGAATGCAAACGAGCTCTCTTAATTAATTTATTTTTTTTCATCCACACAATCAAACTGCAAGTGAATATTTATTTGAATTGTTTTGGTGATGCTAGTTTAGGCTGACTCAAGAGTTGTGCCTGAGATAAGGAAAGTCAGTGAAAGAAATAACAGAGCTATCTCATATCTCCTCACCACCAGCCCTGAGAGTACTAATCATAACATAATACCCATAGGGTGTGTTTGATGCATAAAATTATGATAGGATAAGATAAGATGATATTATGATTAGTATTAGATTAAACAATGTTATATAATCTTGTGTTTTAATGTGTGCATGGATTACGATAAGATAATTTATTTATTGGTCAAAATTATCCTTCCTTAAAGTATGTACAATTTAAATTATTGATGTAATTTTTAAAAATATAATAGAACGTGTAAATTTAATCTCATGGATTAAAAATAATTCTCTCCACTTTGGGAAGATTGAATTATCCTATGCCAAGAAGATGATTAATACTCCTTATAATCCTATTCCGTTCTTTAGATACAACCCAAACATAGTATAGGATTGATTATCAGCCTATCTTATCCATCATCCTATGCTTCAAACATAGCCATAACTTCTCATGAAGGGATTGATGAATAGAATTAGTGTACACTGTCTGGAATAGAAAAAAACCAATGAAAAGCAATTAATTAGGCAATGGTTTCAAGTGTTTTTCTCCTTTTGTGGAAAATTTTATGCTTAAATGGGAAGAACTATCATGATGATAAATGAGTGAGGATGAATTCTTGAGGGTATCTCATAACTGTCGCATTTTATAACTTTCAATTAGAAGAAAAAGGAGAGTGGTTTTAGGAGGAGAGAGTTACCACTAATTGTATAATAAAAAGCTTATTGGACCTCCACATTCCACAACTACCAAAAACAGATTAAAAAGGTATCATAAGAGAGAATTATAATTGTAAAATATTTTCAAAAAGTAATTAGATAAAGACAATAAAGAAAGGAGTTGACATCTTTTTATTTAAGCATACAGAAATACTTAAAATAAATGAGTGAGTGAGTGAGAGAGAGAGAGACAAATAGAATATTGGTTACCTGAGATACCAATTTATTGTATTGGCACAATTGGATAAGGCCATGGTAAGGGTGATTTGGACCTTCACTGGAAGGGACGCAACATTCTATGAAAAATCGGTATAGATGTTTAATAACACATGCATTACAACTCTGTCAGGAAGCACATTTTCTAGACTAAAACAGTACTGATGCTGGATGAATTTGTCCTACAACTCCACCAATCTCTAAACCTAGAGCTTGAAGTTTATCTTTATCAAATACTTGAAAGAATTCATCATAGAGGAACTTGTTCAAAACATCTAGTCTGAATACTTTCTGCTTAAGTTATATATATTCTAGCTGATTCTTTATCGAGGACTTGAAGTATGGGTTTATTTTCAGCTAAAGAATTTCACTGACAAACTTACAACAGAACAATCTAAGAATGTGTGAGTTCTCTCCTTTTAGTGGTTATATCACACATACTCATCTTGCACCGAAATTATTAGTGAAGGTTCATTTGAATTGTACTTATGATGCCGAATTTAGGCTCACCAAGAGCCATAGGGCAGCAAGAGCAAGGCCAAGGGTTCAAATAACAACATAGCAGGCCATGACCCTAATCACAAGGCCAACTAACCATATTAAATAGAACTTCTTACCAATGTTTAAAAAAGAAACCCAAAACTAGACGAGAAATGAAGGAAACAACAGAAAACAGTGACATCTATAGGCCATTTGCTACAAAACATTTTGTAAATGATGAGGACTAAATTATTGTCACCAAAGAACAGGGCTTGCATAGATGGCTAGACTAGCGTACACAGCTTGAAAAAAAAGAACAAAATAAAAAGGGAAGAAAAGCAGCTAAATAGGCAAAAGCTTCAAGTTTTTCTTCTCCTTTTGTGATAACATTAGGTTTAAATGAAAGATTTCAGCGTGATGGACCAGTGAGGATGAATGCTTGAAGGAGGCTCTGAGCCGCCTGGGTTTGATCGGGTGTCCCAGATATTACAATAATCCTGTCACTTGTTCCTATTTGAGGTTCATGCACTATGACCTTGGCACCAGAGATCTGATTGAAGAACACCAGAGGAAAAGTTGATGTTGATTTAAAGATCAGATATCTTGAAAATATTTTATATTGACAGCAATATGGTATGTTGGTGAAGGAAAGACGCTAGTAAGGAGGATAATTTTTAATTCACTCATTCTTTTTTGTGTGCATAAACCAATAACTCTAAAGGTGTAAGAAATTCAGTGTAAGCTTTCAAACATATTGTGAGCATATTTCCCAAAAAGTTTTATTTTAAAATTTCAAGGCACAAGGCTTGTTCTTAACTGTTATACAAGTGGGGATTTGAACAGACTGTTTTTAGTAATGACTTCAAATTATGTTTTTCAAAAGTGGCATGGTTGCATTTACATCAGTAATGACTACTCAAAAAGGAGGTTTAACTTTTTAAATTGTTAAAGGGGCATGATTTGTGAAAAGCAGGCTTTAAGTAATAACTTTTAGGAGTTTCTACACAGTTGTCTTGAATATATATGTCTAACTAGGGAATTTTGTCCAATGGGTGTGGTGAAGTCGTTTTATTTTGATTGCCTTTTCAGTCTCAGATTCTTGTGGTTGGATTTTCAGTTTTCTGGCAGTTTTGCCTAGGTTCTTCACTAAGTTCTATCATAGATTAAGTTGTTTCGATGGCGCTTGTATATTTCTCAGTAGAATTAGGAGCAGCACCACTCTAACCTACTAAATATCATTCCAAACAATTTTTTTTAAAACAATGCAAATAGAATAATATAGAAACAATATAAAAAAAAGTGTTACCTCTCTTAAGCGAGCTAGATTGCGACCATTCTCCCCATAAACAGAGTCAATAACATTCTCAGGAACTCTAATCTCTACAGTTGTATTTGTCACAATAGCAGATTTGTTTCCACTGCAATATGAGATGAAAGGGTCATTAGCTATGAGATATTGTCTAAAAAGTCTTTCTTCTCCACATTCCGCACTCCCAATTTTATTTGACTCCATATAACGCCATTAAGCATAGCATTAGAAAAACAACATCAATTATCAAACTTCTATGTAATTGTTTGTGCAACACACAAGTTTTGCAGTAAGCTACCAACCTGCCAAGTTCAAATCCACCTCTAAAAGAAGTTAATCCTCTGCCAATATCTACGATGTTCCTTGGATTCAGTCCAGTAGCCATCTGCTATTAAAACCCAGCCACAGGTAAGTACAAAGGTGCAACAATTCAATTCTAGCATGTATATTTGTGCTCATGAGTGAGACTAGGGTGCATGTATATACACTCTTGTATGTAAAGCATACCTCTGATGTCCACAATCCTGGTGATCGAGGGCGATCTGAACTATGAGAAAGTCCAAGGGGATCCATACGATTCAATGCTAATGTAGTATGCCGACTAAGACTATGAGAAACACCACTCAACACTTGCAAGCCAAAAGGGTTAGCATCCTACAATCTTTCATAAGGACTGGTCTCAGTTAAAACCAAGGAACTGCTTCTTGCTCCAGCACTTTTCAGTGTGGTAGAAAATAGGTTTTCTCGTAGTCTACCAGTCACATGATATATAGCATCTCTTACATTCAAATACCCTCCTGAAATCTGTTAAAAAAACTAACAATTTAAGCAAATCACTTAAGAAAAACCAGGCTTATTATTTTTAGAAAATCTCTCATGACACAACATAACAGTTAATTAAGTGACAACGTATCCGCAGAAAGGAATATATGGAGATCCTTCCTCAGCAAGGATCAGAATATGATGGAACAACTGGGAAATATGGTAGTTGGACTCAACAGTCATAACATGGAACAAAAATTGTGGGATAACCTATGTTATGAACAGATCAGATGTCATGATTTCTTTTTCACTCTAACCTCTAAATATTAGAATCATTTGTCCATATTTCTAGGAGATAACTCTTTGATTAAAAATTTGAAAATCAGAGATATTTACTACTTTCCCCCCAAAGATTTTTAAAAGAGAAGCTATTTCTATGTCTGTGAACCTTTATAAACATAATTAAAGAAAGCTCCAGCTAACCTGCACCACTTGATCATTTTCAGTGACACACTTAGGGACCTGGTCAGTTCCCAAAATTCGCATGATGGTACCAGTTGCTTTACGCATTTCAGAAATTATTGCCCCTCCTTTTCCCAAGAGACAACCAACTTGGCTTGATGGAACTACGACCCGAGTAGTCACATTTGAAACCTTACCTGAGCCTGAATCTAGCCCTTTTTCAATTGAGGCCTCAAAAGCTCTTACAAAAACAAGGACAACAGCCTTTTGTGCCGGAGAATACCGTGATTCTGGGTTCTACAGGATATCAAGTCAACGAAAGCATATAAATAGCATAAACAACACATTATTAGCACATGTAAAATGTCATAGAAGATCACAAGAAGACTGACCTCTGATGCAGTAACAGTAATCAACCGTTCATCACAATCAGTGATTGTAGCTCCAATAGTAATAGTAGCACCTGTATCACTTTGAAGAGCCTTAATAATTGCACCTCCCTTTCCAATAACACCCCCAACCCTACCACTGGGGCAAAGAATTTTGAAAACCACTTCCTGCTGCATTGTTTTTGTATCCAAAGGGGGAGCCTTCTCGGACTCCAGAGACAAAGGATGAGCTCTGGTAGCATAACTGATGGAGTTACCAGGTATACTAGGTACCAGGGAACTACGCTGTGAAAGATGATCTACATGCAGATCAGATAAAGCCTCCTGCGAAACAACCTCAATATGTCTATGAAAAAATTCCTGTGGAACAACATCAATCGGTCTGCACAATGGGTCCAGGGGAACCACCTCTATAGGTCTGCGCAAAGTCTCCTGGGGAAGTAAGTCAATAGGTCTGCACAAAGTCTCCTGGGGAAGTAAGTCAATAGGTCTGTGCAAAGTCTCCTTGGGAAGTAAGTCAATTGGTCTGTGCAAAGTCTCCTCAGGAAGTAACTCAATAGGTCTATGTAAAGTCTCTGGCAGAACTGATTCAATGGTTCTGTTTCCAGTAACCTTTGTTTTATTGACAGGAGGACAATCTTGGAGGCGGTGTGAGACAGCAACGAGCGCTTTCTTTACCGCTAAAACACCTCCTTCAATCTACAAAATATACACGAAGGAACAAGAAATAATGTTTCTACTTAAGTATAACAACAAGAATAAGCAAAAGCTTTAGAAAATGAGAAGCTTAGGCAATGTTGGATTGTATCGAAAAACTTTCAACAAAATTCCCCTTTCATGAAAACTTCTTTGTCCCATTTAAATAAGGACAATAAATTTCCTCATCAGAATTTGGCCCAAATTTTCTTTCCTTGTTCCTTGGATATCCATATAAAAAGAAATGGGTTTTACACGGTCTCAAGAACAGAAATACCATAATTTTTACCATATGCGCAATTTAAAAGCTAAATAAATAAAGTTAGCGTTTTTCCAATGAGAACCTAAAGGGCACTTCTTAAGGTGCTGTTTATGGAAATATTTTGATATTAAACACAGCAGTTGGTTGTTAATGCAACAATTGTCCATGAATTGACTGAAGAGAATTCCTTAAATAATACACAACAACCAACTAAATCAAACATGCCTAAAAGAACTTATCAACAACACATTCTAAGTTTCCCAAGTTAGAACTAATGTGAGCTAACTAAACTAGTACAAAGTAAGGAATTCAAATTTGTTCATAGCTACAAAATAGAACCCAATTGCCACAATGGAAGAAGAAAAAGAAAAGAAGCAACATTTTGAACATAAAAAGTCAACAAATCGTAAGACCCAGAAACCGTCAAACAGTTTGGGTTTTGCCATGGAGTAGCGAAAGGGCACTTCTTACAGTGCTGTTTATAGATATATTTGATCTTAAATGCAACACTTGACTGTAAATCAGACGACTTTCATTACATCGACTGAAGAGAATTCCTTAAATAATAACCATAACAAGGCACTTGCTAGCAACATCCTAATAAACAAAAATTGCCTTAAAAAAAAAAAAAACTATGAATTCAAGGCTTGCCAAGTTAGAATTTTTCATGATCTAACTAAACTAGAAAAAAAAAAAAAAAAAAGAAAGGAATTTTCATTTGTTCATAAGCTGAATAATTACCACAATGAAAAAAAAAAACAAAAAAAAAAAAACTAAAAAAGCAACTTTTCGAAAATAAAACAGTCAACAAACCCTAAGACCAAAGAAACAGAAACCCTAATTCAAGAATTCCCAGTATAAACTTCCTACCTCCACAATCTCCTCCGTGGGGCCGGCACAAGCAGGTAGCTTATCCGTCAAAACCCTAATTTTGGTCCCGGTATCCTCCCTTATCTTCTCCACCACTTTACCTCCTTTCCCTATCACGCTCCCAACTTGCTTAACCTCCGCCAATAACCGACAAGAAACCATCCCCAAGGCTGCTCCATTGCTCTCCGCCGCCACCTCCAGAATCCTCTCGAACACCCTCACTAATGCCTCCTGAGCCTTGGAAACATCGATTTCCTCAACTCTACTATCGTCACCATTGCCAAGGCTACCAATATTCAGCATAATCTTGGTATTAACAGCACTCGGCCCTACGACGGTAATAACCCTGTCAGGGCTTTCGGCGGGGGCATCCTCAATTCGGATCTTGGAACCGGTAACCTGCTGCAGTTGCTTGATGACGCTACCTGACTTGCCGATGATGCCGCCGACACGGGACACGTGGCAAAGGAGACGGAAGGCAACGTGGGCAGGGGGAATACAGAGAGGAGTAGACGGAGGCTTGGAACGCTTGGAGGGTCCGTTGGAAGAAGCGGTCGGGTCGGGCATGGCTCGCTTTGTTGGAATAGAGAGAAATGTGCTGCCCATAGCAAAATTAATTTAAGCGATTAAAACTCTCAAAAAATAAAAAAACAAAAGGTCCAAAACGCTCTCACCCTTAATGGGTTAATTAAAATTTTAATTAATTAATTAATAGTAGCGCCTTGGTTTTGTCTCCTTGAAAAAAAAAAGAAGTTGCAGACAGAAGGGAAGAGAGAGGGCTTTAGAGTTTCTGAAAATTTGAGATTTTCTTAAAGCGAGCGAGAGGCCTAAGGGCGTAGGATGTACGTTATAGTTGTCAACTTGAGATGTTGGCCGCTGGATTGATATAACGGGAATGTATCCAACGGTAGGAACTTTTTTTTTTAAATTGCAACGCCCTTTTCTTTTTCCTAATCCACTCGCCTTTTAATAGTAGTCATACTGTAATAGTAGCTTTTTGGTACTGTAATCTTAGCCTTTGATATGGTATCTTATACTAGCTTTCTTGAAGAATTTAACCTTTTTTAGCTTTTTTTTTGTGAAAGAAAAAATATGACAACTTTATTATTATTTTGCTTTTTGCAATAGATGATTAAATTTTTATATATCATTACATGGGTGAAAAAAAAATTTAATTGAAAAAATAAAGTTAAAAGTTATGTTAACAATAGAAACTATTGGGTATCAATTGAATGTTAGAAATTTTTCAAAATAAAATTAATTATTTTTTTAATTTTATATTAATGATATTTATATGTTTTATATTATATATATATATATATTTACTATGATGTAATCTGGATTTTGGGTCAATTCACCAACTCAATTAGCTACTTTATTAATTTAAGAATTATATGCAAATATTAGTAGTAGTAGTACATTTTTACCAAAAAAGAATTTTAAGGATGAACCATTAAAAATGAAAAATACTAGTCGTAATATGAGATTGCTTGCTTCTTACATGGTTGCGTTTAGTTTGTTTTGTTCTTTTTAGTATTGGGTAGGAACTTACAACAACCAAATCTAAAACTTGTTAGAACACTGCCAAATCTTTGTCACTCTTGGCTTTCACATTTAGCCTTAGCTGGCTGACAAATTGATTTTGTAATAACAGCACATTTTGCTTTTACAGTGTTCCTGAATTTTAGTATCTTTTCTTGGATATGAATCTTTCATCTTTTAACTGATGAGTGGTGAGGAAGCCAATGAGTCAAAGGCCGGAGGTTAAGCAGCCAGAAAGATTGTTTAAGAAAACTTTGAGCAACCTCTTCATGGAATATTTAACCTATGATTATAATCCCGTTCCCCTCCTCTTACATTGGATTGGATGAACGGATCTTAGTTTCAATTATAATCTCAACGCATAAAACTCACTGTCAACAAGAAGAAGAAAAAACATTGTTAAACAAAGAAGATGGAGAAGATAATTTATTTTGTATTGTGATCTTCAGCCTAAAATTCTCATGTAACATCCTGCCATTGAGAAAATGAAGAAAGAAATATTAACAATGCAGAGGAGGAGCTGTCATGTGAACTTACAGAAACAGAGCAGCAGAGCAGAGAAGAGCTGGTTTTATACCATATCAATCTGTTCAAAAGAACAAAGTCGTTAAACTTCATACCCAGGGTTTACTTTCTGTTGAACATCTCTATAACTTTCCAACTCATCTATATCCTCCAAACTACCCAAAAAGAGAGGCAATCTTTGATGCAGTTTGACTGGTTGGATTGAAAGAATCCTACTTTTACCATTGGATCCTTTGCCTCCAGCTTGCTCCGCAAGAAAACTGAGAGGATTTGCCTCGTACACCAGGCGCAGATGGTCCCTTGGATTCATTGCTATTCCACCATACAAGAGAGTCCTGTGGAAATCAGCAACCAACGAACATATATACCGTGCTGAATATTTCTTGGGATATTTGCCTTTGCCTTGTCTCATAGTGTCAATGTATAGTCTTAGACCTTCAGGCCAGTCAAAATACCGTGCATCATTGACAGAGTATATTTGACCTGGAATCATTGAGTAGCCAGTGCATCGTTAACTGGATTGAAAGAAAACAATATCCGTTTCATACCTTATGTTGTTTATAAACAATAAAGAGTTCCCATTTAATCAAACTGCTAATGAAGACCATCATCAGTAAGAAATCCAAATAGGATTCCATTGAATTTGTGAAATCAGGGAGTAACTATCAGACAAATCTCATTTAAATGAATTCATGAGCATAACATTTTAACAGCCAAGATTCTGTATGTTACCTCGAGGAGGAATTCTAATGCTTGGATGTGTGAGAATAAAGTCTCCTGTTGAATGATCTAATGTAAATGCATGTGTTCCTGAGCCAAAGCTAGCACACAGAATTGTGGCAGATGAATAGAGGACATAGCCAGCAGCTACAAGCTTTGCCCCACTCTGTAGCGAATTCAGTGATGCCTTCTCCTCTGTGGGTAGATGATCTAGCTCCACAAGCCGCTTATATATCCCAAAAATTGTTCCAGTGGGAATGGAAGCATCTATATTTCGAGAACCATCAAGGGGATCCAATACCACCACAAATGTGCCATCATCATTGATCCAAATTGGTACATCATCTTCTTCTGAAGCCATGACTGAAACTTTTCCTGAATTTCTAAGAGAGGACAAGATGATTTCATTCTGCAGATAAAACAAAATTTAGCAGATCAGAAGACTTTAATTCTTTCCATACACAAGTCCTTATACTCTTAAGGAAATAAAATGGACAGGGACATTGCAAACCAAAAATTCAACTGGTTACATCTTTAAAATCAACCTGTTTCTACATCAACTCAACCTCTCAACCAGAAATTTCCTGCTTTAAACAATTCATCAGTCATTTGCAATGATTTCATCGTTCATAAGATTAAGAATTCATATAAATTATAATCAGATATGAGCCACATTTGAAACAAATTCCTAGGATGACAATAACAGCCAAACTATTTAAGATAATATACCCAATAATAGCACCAGTGCACCACCAAAATACTATTTAAGGGGAAAAAAGAGCAATATTTCTTGAAATTCAATAACAAAATTAGCATAGTAAAACATACTGCCACAATATCAAGCGGCTTTGGCTTATCCCTATCAGAAGCACCAGCCCCGGATGTCCCACCAGTAAGACCTGAATGTTTCCCGAGAGCAGAGTTAAAAGGAGAAGCCACAAGAGCAGCAATTCTCTTGCAAGCATATTGGATATGATAAAGCAAAACTACTAAATCATCTCCCACATCTAGTCCTCCCTTCCCAACATACTCCATCAGTGTAGAAAACCCATTTGTATCACCAGCAACAGCAGTCATTTCCATCTGGGACTTAGCTAAAAACCCAGAAAAAGAAGCCATTTTTGGTGGGGTATAGAAGCTCAAGCTGTCTCTTAGACAAAATTGGTGTTTTCGAGAGACAGGATGGGAACTTAGAGGGAAAAGTAGAGATGGGTACGAGGTGGTGGGAGACAATAATTGTCGCATATTCGTAAATGGAATTCTTTTATGTGTTAGAAGAGTGAAGTGGTTGGGGAACTGAAAATGGGAAATGGAATCATGAGATCAGATCAGAGCTTGGAGATTGAATTTTTTCAAAGGAATTCAAGGTGGGTTTTTGTTTTGGATATAGCGTATCGGTGTCGATGTGAGGTTAGAAAATAGCTTAACGAAAGGGATAAAGCCATAAGGGATAGAAATAAAGTCAGAAGTGGTGCTTTAACAGTGCATTTTAAATGGATGAGAAGATTGATTTTGGTAAAATTAAAAATAATAACAAAAATTATTATAATTATTATTAAAAATATTTATTGTAATTATAATTGAAAAAATTATAAATAATTTTATTAAAATTAATATTTAAATTTAACTGATAATATTATAAGTTTAACTTCATCAAACAATAAATTTGATAAAATATAAACTTTTACTAAATCGGTTGTCTTAGCTGTCTTTTTTTCTTTTTCAAGGTATTCCAAATATCATTTTTTTTTTCAATATTTCCCAAAGTCATTTTAAGAAAAAAGAAAAAGAAACACTCAGGGGAGACTATATTTATGGAATTTTGAGCACCTGAAATGTTAGCAAGTAATGTAAGAAACAAAATTAGGGGTATGAAGAAGAAAATGATTTATTTGGAACAGTTTTTGTTAGGGTTAAAGGAAAAACGAAAGAGTAATTAGTACTACCACAAATAACTATTTTGATTGTTGATAACAAAATATAAGCAAGGGACATTATTCATTTCAACTATCAAGTCAAGATATAATGTAAGAATTAGCAATAATTTATAGATCATTTACAAAGAAAATTATTAATAATGAAAATATTTGAATTTAAATTTTATAAATAAATATTTTATTTTTATCACTTCAATTTCGTTAACAAAAATAATTTTAATAGAAATTAAAAAGTTGTCAAATGAGCTGCTATCTCGGATGCATCATTTTTTTTTAATTTGCTTTGCTGATTATCTTTTTATTTTACCTCTCTGTTTATCAAAAAAGAAATGCCATATCGATTTTTCATTCAAGAATTTGATCGTTAGACGTAAAAAATTAGACTTCGATATTAATTTTTTTTATCGGGATGCGATTGACCAACAATCCAATCTTTTGATTTACGAATTTGAAGTTAGGTTCAGGAGTATAATTACGTTCAGAGAAAGTTATAGCACTCCTACAATATCCGTTTGAAAATGGTACTAATTAATCTTATATGATCATAAATTGGTCTCGTTTAAATAGTTTTTTTTATTTATTATCTTATCATTTTTTTATTTTTTATTTTTATTGAAAATTTTTAAAGTTATTTTGGATGTTTTCAATATAACTTAAGAAATTTTCTTACCTTAAAAATATTAAAAGAAATCATTTATTTTCTTAAAAGGGCTTATTTGCTAATTTTATTTTAATATTTTGAAGTGAAGTAGTATTATTTAAAAAATTAAAGGAAAATTAACACTTGTGATTTTCTCTTAATTTTATTATTGACGAAAAATTTAATTTAGTTTGAAATGTTTATTTATTGTTTATTTTTATTATTGAGAAAAAAATTCATGGGTTGAATTCTCAAAATATTTTCAACACTTTTGGAATCTTTGGAAAAAATTGTTTGCCTAATAAATTTTGATAAAATCACTCATCGTAACTTTTATTCTTGTAAAATTTTATTTACTTTGACAATTTAAGTGTTTTATATTTTATTAATTTTTATTAAAAAGATTTTCAAAAATCTTAACAATATATATTCATTATTTGAGAACCTACAAAGAGGTAAGATTAAGAGAATATTGGCACACAACATTGGCATGGCAAGAAAAATAAAAATGAATAAATGAATGAAAACAATAGAAGAAATGTAAATGCATCTTCTAAGTTTTTTATTAAAATGACAAGCATTACATAAAAGATCTTCCAATGCTTATGGAACAAGCAATTAGGGATTTAAAATTTCATAACATATTACTTTTCAAAAGTTATAAAGATAACAGGTAGTTTTATCACTTTATAATTATTCAACTCAAAATCCAAAAGACAAAGGCACATGAACAAATCTTTGTCCTGACTCTTCCTTTTTTTCTTACCCACCATCTGAATGGGTAGTTTAAAAAAACTTTCAAAAATTTTACATTTGGGGCTTCAAGTGAATTGGATATATATATCATTCTAATTAGAAAAAATCATAAAAGGTAAAAAAAAAACCATCAATTTCGACTTTGGCTCGCATCCTTTAAGATTAGCCAATCTCTTTTCTTTTTTCTCATTCATCATTTTCATTTTGTCCCCTCTTATTGGCTTATAGCCCAAGTCAAATCTATCTTTCTTATCATATATAGTTGGCGGCTTCATGATTCTTTGCAGATTCTTTCCAAGCTCTATTCCAAGTTGTCATCCCATTCCAATAAGCTGCTTGACAACCATTTGAGTAGTAGTAGACAAGTGTGATGAATACAATTTAGACCTTTCATATATATATATATATTGCATTGGCAATCTCAAAAGATTTATAAGAACAATCCAAAGCTTTGTCTATAGCTTTCACATAAAAGGTATTCACAGGTTAAGTTATCAATAAATCTTTTTCTCTTGCTACAAATGTTAACTTTTCATTAACAATGAATTTAACTTTCTAGTGCAGCAAAGATGGAACAGCACCTGTTATATGAATCTATGACTTAACCAACAAGCAACTGTAAGAGTGTGAGATATCCATAGCTTGAAATTTCACATTAAAAGTGTAAGAACCAATCTGCAATGGCATTTCTATATCCCTTAAGACCTCTCGTCGAGTTCTATCGAAGGTCCGAACAACCATATGACTGGGTTTTATACAAGATACATCCACAGTTAGTTTTGCCAATATAGTCATAGGCATGACATTAATTAAAGAGCCATTGCCAATTAGAACCTTTACCAATATATGACTTTTGCACTTTATAGTAATGTGAAAAGCCTTAGTACTATTCCTGTGGAGGAATCTCTTCATCACTAAAAGAAATATAGTTTGAAACCATTAGATTACCACCAAGCTGTTTTACATACTTAACGGATATTACAAGACACATGCATGATTCAATACCTTTAATAAAGCGTTGCGATGAGATTCTGAACTTAACAAAAGTGACAATAATGATAATAGTGAAATTTTAGCTTGCATCTTATTCAACTATTTGATGATGCTATATTCACTATGTCTTATCAGCTTCAAAAATTCACAAGCTTTTTATTTTTAAAGAATGACTTTTGGTATTCTTTATTAAAGACTGTAACAGAGTTATTTAAAATTTTTTTTTTACCTTAGATTTTTCTTTCTTAACTTTTTTTAGCATTTTCGGAGTGTAACATCGCCCATTCTGAGTTACACCTCCTACTCATATTATGTTTGCAATATCTAGATTAATCATAACATCAAAATCATACTTTTATGGTACTGATTTATCGTTCTGAGATGAAAAATGACTAGAAACTTTAATAGTCACTACTGGTTGAAAGATAGGCCTTTCCAGTATTGGGGTTGGCTTTTTATCATAATAAATGGTCACAGTTTTACACATGAATTTTATCAGTGTATCAAAGATGGCCATTTCAACTTTTATCAAATCTTCTCTTTCTTTATAAAACTCTATCTAACCTATGTCCCTTAATTTTTGTACCTTTTGACGAAATTGATCACAGTTTTTAATAGAATGGCCAAAACACCCTTATGATAGTCATAACTTTTAACAAATTTAATCATCTCATGGCATTTATAAGGCTATTTTAGTTTCAACATATCAACCTTAACTAAAGCTTTAAAAACTTAAGCCATTAACGTTTTAACTTCGTCTATCTTTTTTTTAACGTAGCATTCATGGTCATTAATCAAAGCTTTTATTGTTGGCCTAGTATGATTTGGCAGAGGATTTTCATTAATATTTGGAGCTCATTGCTAGCTATTATTAAAGTTTAACATTCTTTTTTTTATTAACTCTTGTACCTTATATTTTAAAATAGTACAATTTTCTATAGAATGACCTACATTTTTATAATGATAATCACAATATGCATTCGTATTCGTACCATTTAAGATACAAAGATTTCAATGATTCTCAAAGAATAGGTATAAATAAATGATTCTTCATAAGCTGAAGGAGTAGGTCAATATATGTCATGGGGATAAAGTAAAAAAAGGCTTTTACTTGAGCATTTCTAAGGGCTCTTAGACCACTACCTTGGTTGGGTCTCTATTTAGTCTAATGGCTGCAACAAGACAATTATACATATAGGTGGGTGTTTGAAAATATGGCTAAAAAAGGGGTGGATAAGCTGATTGTTAAACTGACTGATATGGATAAGGGATGGATGTCACATTATTTATATAAGGGTAATGGGTGTGGTACACTAGTATAGGATATTGGGTAAATCCTTTGATTTATTGGCCCACATAGTTCACTGCTTGCATTTTTTTTAGGCGTTTCATTTTTTTTGTGCTACTTATTTCTCGTGTATCAAGCTTATCATTTTTTATGATATTTTTAATAATCTCGCCTGCGATCACTATGTCTGTAAAATTTTTTGTTGTATTTTTTATCAGTCTCTCATAATATGGTGCTTTTAAGATATTGGCAAATAGGATAATTATTTTTTTCTCAACAAAGAGAGGCTGTACTTGTGCAACCATATCTCTTCACTTTTGTGCATCTTTTTTGAAGCTCTTGTTTTTTTTTTTTTTCATGCTATATAGAGATAAGCAATTTAGATCTAGATTTATAACATGCTAGTATTAAGTAAAGATTACATTCATGAGCTTTTTTCAATAGTAGATACGAGTCTTATCTAATTAAACATACCATATAACTGTAGAATTTGTAAGGCTATCCTAGAATATATGCATTAATAGTTTTTTAACACGAGCATATGCAGTCATTTTTTGGTAATACAAGGTCATATGAGTCATTGGGCATTTGGTTCCTTCATACTTCTCAAACTTTAGAGCTTTGAATTTAGGTGGAATGATCACGTCCGGAACTAAACAAAGCTCAACCATGTCTATAGAGCCATAAAATCCATTCTTTTTATAGCTCTAAGTCTTTCTTTTAGCAATTTCATTTTTTTCTTGAAACTTGAATCTTTCACTATCCCTAGTGTTTTCATTTCTAACTTTTCTATCTCTTTAGGATTATCCAAATTTGGTACCTAAATCAAATATGAAGACTTTATTCTTGAGGCAGAATAGCTTGTCCCTGAAATTAGGTAGGTCTAACTATTATAAGTATGCTAAGATAGATATATGGGTACCTTTCAATGAATGGCGTTGCTTTTGGTTATACCCCTTGAGAGGTCTGGGCTCGATGTGGAGTAAAACTTAGTGGATATGAAGGATCTTCATCATTTTATTGTTGGTGGCCTTCTTGAGCAACTTTTTCTCTAACCATTTTCTGTCATATGTCCATTTTTTTCATCATTTCCATCATCATATTAATCTATTTTTTTTTCATCTTGTGTTTTTTTTATCTTATCCATCCAACTGAGTTGTTCTTGTTTCATAATTTTTGTTTAAATCCTGGTATTGTATGAATGACGAGTAAGCTGAATTAAAATTTTTAGTGGATGAGCTATTCTTAATCCTCTATTACCATAATTATTGTGAATTAGGATATTATATTTTGATGTTTTATTCAAACAAGTGCATGAATGAATGCATAAATGGAAAATAGACTAAAATAAACAAAATGATCATGATGCATTAAGATAAATAAATTAATAACAAATAGTTTTTATTACTGATCCAAAGTTACATCTATAGAAGCTCAAAGTCTACTATCTACCAAAGGAACTTTTTTATCTATTGATATTGATCCTGTGACTCATTAAGAAAGTTTAGTAGATTCAAGCCATATGTCTCAATTTTTGGTACTCCTATCTTCAATTCTTTAACCTTGTCTTCCATTTCTGCAACCCTATGTAAAGCCATACTAATTTGTTCAAACAAGTGTTTCAAGTGTTCTTGATTTACCATATATGTATTTTTTCATTATTCTCTTCTATTAAGGTATTCTTGGCATTTCTCTTCTAGAATGAAAACCTAAGCTTTGACCTAATTGACAACCTTTTGAAACATCAAATTATACCTTTGAATTTCTAAAAATGTATATTTTTTTCTTGTATTTTTTCTTATAGTTTATTCTTTTTTAGAAATTGAGCTAGTTCAAGAATGGTAGATGAATGTGTCTTGTTTAAATCAGTGAACAAATTCTTCCATCCATCTCTATTTTGACTAATTTGCTGAATTTTTCTTTCTTGTTGCTACATACTTTCTTTTATTTCTTTTTTAAGCCTTTTTTTTCATGTTTCAAAATTTTTTTCTTTTTGTAACTTTCATTTCGCAATTTCTGCTTCTAGCAACAAATCTCAAGGCTTTGAAGAAACTAGAATAAATAGGTTACTTGAACTATATTCATCTAGAATCATAACTTTTTTAGCTCGCTTAGTGCACCACATAAATATTCTAGGCTAATCTTATTAGTGTGCCTATTTTAATCCATTTCTTTGTCTATTTCCATTCCTGGACAATCTCTCATGTCATCTTTATAAAATAAGGTTCACCGTATGCAAAACCTAACTGATTAGGTCCATGAATCATTAGAACAAACCTTTCATATCCGAATTGTTTTAGCACCATTAGTGGATCATAATTGGTTGCACTTTAAAAGCCTAAAAGTGAAACCTAAGGTTTGTCCCTAGAGTTGTGAAAAACTAAATCATATGGCATCCAGGGCGCCTTTCACACCACTTGTTAGCTTATCAAATTTCATAAATACAATATCCATTATTTCTCAAAGTTTAATTCAAGCCATTTGATGTAATAAAATTATTTCAAATGAATGCTAGAGGCGAGATAAGATTTATGAAATTTGCCCTTATTAGCTTCAAAGTGGCTCTTTATCCACACATAAAAGAGTTGTATGCATCTTATAAAATGGCATTTCCTTCTAATCGAGAAAAATTCAAGGATATAATGGTTTCTACCAAAATAATTGGTGCTGGATTGACATTGTTCTCAACTTGTCTATATACCTAAGTCCTTTTATGAACACCATCATCCCATACAAAGCTAGAGCAAATAGAGTCATGCATTGTTTGTCATTTGTAGTTTTGATGATGTGATTATGTAAGAAATCTTAAGAAATATATGCATTCTCATCTTTTCTTTTAATATGTTTGTCAACCTCTTTCACACTGATTTCCATCATCACGGTAAGTTTTTTACAGTAGCCTATGCTTTTATTTCATAGATAAACTTTGTAAAGACATGAAGGGGTAAGGGAAGCAATGATACTCCTCAATTACGGGCACCATATCCACTTTGTTGAACATGAAGCATCTATATGAAGGATCCCAAAACCACATCATAGCTCTAATAAGCTATTTATCCACCTTTACCGAAAGAAGTAATACTAAGTATTTATATTTCTTTCAAAATTTTTCTCGCATAGTATTGTTTCACTGCTTTCAAATCAAAGCCAAACTGGAAATGTCATTTTACCTCAAATTAAGATGAACC